>NC_072732.1:21837093-21976533 GCF_026930045.1 Uloborus diversus | reverse complement strand
TGAAAATCCATTTTGTTGTCACATAAATTGTCTGTAACATGTGATATCTGATTGAATTTCTGGCAAACAAAGCCCGTGGGAAATCAACAACGCGAACTAGACATTTATTTCTGCTCCAAGATTTTTACTTCAACAAAATTTCGCTCCCCCTGGGACTGATACGGGAATTCTGCACGTGTTGTAAGCGGAAACGTAATGACATTTAGCTGTTCAGGTTAATTTTTCTTTCAAAGCCTCCGTTGATTCTTTTTTTATAAATGTATAAGTGGATGACTCTATACTTCACTTACTGCTAATAAAATCGGCCAAAAAAGTTTAAAACTACTGTTTTAAAAAGTACGCTAACAGGAGGTTTTGTGGGGAACACCTTTTTCATTGTAATGGGTCAAAACTTCACGGCCGAAACTTCGCCGGACAATACTTCGCGTGGACAAAACTTCGCGTGAACAAAACTTCGCGTGGACAAAACTTCGCGTGGACAAAATTTCGCGTGTACAAAACTTCGCGTGGACAAAACTTCGCGCGGTCAAAACTTCGCGTGGACAAAACTTCGCGTGGACAAAACTTCGCGTGGTCAAAACTTCGCGCGGTCAAAACTTCACGCGGTCAAAACTTCCCGTGGACGAAACTTCGCGTGGGCAAAATTTCATGCGTACGAAACTTTGCACAAACAAAACTATGTACGTGCATTACATTTCGCATCTAAATAAAACTTCTTAAAAATAATTATTTTAGTTTTAATTGAAAATTTTTTTAAATTACATATACAGTCGACGCTCGATAAACGATCACGAATTTTAAAAATCATTCCATTATAATGACTAGTGGTAAAAGTCCCAACTTTATTCCTATATATTCTATGACCGCGCGAAGTTTTGTCCACGCGAAGTTTTGTCCAAGCGAAGTTTTGTCCTCGCTAAGTTTTGTCCAGCGAAGTTTTGGCAGCGAAGTTTTGACCCTAAACCCTTTTTCATCATTAAAGTAAGTAATAGACAAGAAAACGACGGATCGGCACGAGAAGTGCTCCTGTCCAAATAGTTTTAGTTGAAAGTAATTTAAGAAAATAATTTCTAAATGCTTAGATCAATGACACAGAGTGCTATTTTTCTAACTCAAGTAAAAGTAACTAAATAATCAAGGTATTGTAGGTATTTTTAATAAGATATTTTTTCAAATTTTATCGCAAAATATTAAAAAATGTATGCATATTTATTTGTTCAAAACTTTAAGACTTCGTAAGAAAGGTAAAGTTCTTTTATTAAAGCTGTCGTGGAACATGGATAACAATTTGTCTTTTTATAACCAAGAATTTCTGTGTGCTCTTTCGCCAATTTAAGATAGTTTTGCCTGAAGGTTCCAATATCTGGTTGTGTCTAGGAAGATACGGAACCAATATATGTGTTTAGATTATTCAAAGATTACCTTCAACCCCATCATCGAGTTGAATCCTCGTTTAAGTTCATCTAGTTTAATTCAAAATCTTTTGCAGCTTGCATACTCTCATCATACTTTTTGCTTTCCGAATGGACTGCTGCTTGCGTGTACTTGGCATTTTAATCATTGTTGATAACGAGACGCCAATTAGCAGGTAACTATGCGTTAAGTAGTAGGCAGAGATCTACCCTGAAGTAAAACAACACTGCAAGCAAAAATGTATTTCTAGACTTAGTGATTTTTTGAATCAAAACCTTAAAATGTTATCTCCCGATGCGAGGTCTGTTGAAAAAGTATCCACCTTTGACCGAAGCAAAAAAAAAAAAAAAAACTGTCCTTTCCGGCGTGTGTGTTGGAAACCTAATCACCCTCAAAGTAGTCTCTTTTTAACACCGCACACTTCTCCCAGCAGTTCTATTATTTTTCGAAGCATTCTGAGAAGCCCTCTTTTGGGAAGGAGCTTAGTTCGGCTGCCGTTGCAGTCATAATGTTCTCTCTTATCTAAAATATCGTTCTTTTCAATCACCTCTTGAGTTTAAGAAACTGTTAAAAGTCGCAGGAGTCATACCAGGAGAGTAAGTAGTCACTTGAACCACAGAAGTCTGATTTCCCCCCAAAAATGTCTGAATAAAGTGTAAAAAATGGGCTGGAAGATCGTCACAAAAAGCCCTCTGCATCAGTCGATTAATTTTTCACTAGGTTGTCTTCCAGTTTCTGGAAAAATTGATGCAGTAGAGCTGTTGCAGTTGTTTCATCATTTTTCTTAAAAACGAAATTAAAAAAAAAAAAAAAGACGAGAGCACTGCACACTACCTAAGTCAAGCGTTATTTGTCAGTGACTGACGCTATTGGCAGACAGGAAAATAATTCACGCATGCGCTCGAAAGTTAAAAGTCATCTCATGTAAGTGCACATGATTCACATGCATTAGGTATTCACAAAAAAAAAAAAAAAATCCAGGTCGTGTTTTTTTTCTAACAGACCTCTTAAATTTCGGATCACAATTTTATTACTGCTAAAAGAACTTGTAAAAACTTGATTTCGAGCAGTACACAGATACATATTTTCTCTTCGAATAAGCGCAAGTTTAACGAACAAATTTTTTTTTCTTTCAATATTTATTAATTTTTCAAGAGTTTCTGTATTTTTTAGTGATCTTAGAGGAGAAGATTCTTTACCAGTTAAAACGTAAATTTGTTCGGTTACAAATTTAGTATGCTTTTAAAATCAGTCTTAAAACAATCCTATCTTATTCCTCACTCAAAACAAAAGGAGCGTTATAAATAATTGAGTGGTTTTACTTTGACTGTCCTCCGTGTTTCAACCAAACGATTAGCTGTTCTAAAGAAAAAGCGTTTGAAGCAGTACAACTACTTGAATTGCTCACATAAAACAAGTTATCGTTTATTTTTTAACCTGATAAAACTAATTCACCAAATAACTAGTATGTTGTGACCATCACGAAACTTTCTTCTATATCTTTCTTATAATTCTAATCCCTCCCCATGCTTAACGAGGAAGCAATATTCCAAACAAAAACGAAATTACACACGCCATAACTTGACGACCATCCCAATTCCTGATTTATCTCAAAAGCAAAGCAAAGAATGAAATTTGAAAATTATTTTAAAAGCCTTGCTTGAATTAATTACAAACGTTTATTTGTTAACAAACACAAGATGGCAACAGTTAAAAATTTTAAATCATTCAGATAATATTTCCGATCATTTCCATGCAATTAAACTCACGAGATAAACACAGACGACAGTCTATTACGATTTATTTTTCTTATTGTTGCAATTATAAAACTATTTTTATTCACGCAAATTTAAAAAAAATCAGCCCCCCCCCCCCATGGAGCTATTGGCGGCAAAATTGAATCAACGCCTGTTTACATATGGATTCATATTTATTCCTAATTTCATCCAAAACGTAGCATTACTTCTTGAGATATAGCATTCACAATGGGAAAAAAGGAACGTTCGATTGCGCCACCCCGTTTTCAGCTACTGACGCCAAAATAGAATCATTTCGTATACCCTCTAAGGGCTACTTGTCGACAATATTTTGTTTGATTACGTTCATTATTTGTTTAGATACAGCAGTTACAGCTGACGACAAAAAACGTTCTATGGCTCAACCCCCGTTTGAGCTATTGACACCAAAATTGAATCAAGACCTGTACTTGTTAGGGGAAACATATGGACCAAATTTTGTTTGGTTCCGCCAGTTACTTCCTGAGGAATAGCAAGCACGCGTAACTCAAAAAAGTCTCATTGCTCCACCCCCTTAGGAATTCGCGCCAAAATCTAATGGGCACAAGTTCACATAGGGGCACATACGTGTACCAAATTTCGTTCGATTTCATGCGGTTGTTTTTGCTGTAGAGCTGTCACAAAAAACTGGTCACACACAGACGTGACACACACGGACACAAACACATACACACATACACAGACAGACAGACATTTTCCAAAAATTGGTCGAAATGGACTCAGCACACCTCAAAACGTTCGAACCCTTCGAAATTCGAAAATTTGCACGAATCCAATACTTTCTTCTATACATTAGATATAGAAGAAAGTAAAAACACAGCACCATCCAATGTAAATATACAAGAATATGAAATATCTGAAAAGTATTAGACTATTTTTCTTTTAAAATTTCATCCTTTCACTGAGGATTTCTCTAATATCGTTATCAGCGACATACAGAACCGCTCTTTTACATCTACTGCATAAGTCTTATCTGGCGCTTTTCGATTTAAATTTTGTCAAACATTTAGCGAAAAATATTTTACCAAGTGAAAGATCTTGATCCAATATCTCTACCCAAAGAGTTAAATTACATGCTCAAAAATGCTCTACAGCACACTCAAATGATTCAAAGAATTAGAAAGTGAGGGCTCTGTGTGAGATCATCATACATCATCATGAAATTTAGGGCGGGAAATCGATCCGGTCCGTTGGCATTTTGCGAATAAATTATTTTTCCGATGAAGTCATTAATCACTCAAGAAGATTTAATAAATTGCTTCCGTTTTTCAAAGTAAAGGTTTCCTTCTACGGTTGCGCTTGGTGACAGAAGTTTCGAATTTCTTCTATTTTTCAGAAATTCATTCTCAGGTGATGACAGTTTAAAGTTATCAATCTTTCCGTAGATTGGGGTATGTGTTTCCAAGGAACATGAGTTCGTTGCTCTTTGGGATGCTTTCAAATTTTTGAGCAATCACGATTGCTTATTGCTTTCATTTGACTGTTTTTGGCGTCCTATCATTTTATTTTCCCACCGCCACCCTCCGCACCATCACCGTCGACCGGTTCCTCAAGGTGCTGCTCCTGTAGCGAACGCCGTCTCCAGGTTGCATCCATGTCCTACACACACGCGCATAAATACACAACTACACACACACGCACACACACACACAAACACATACACACATACACCTACACACACATACACACATACAAACACATACACTCACGCATACATACAGACACCTACACATACACACACACCTGCACACAACTACCCACACATTCATGCCTGCATACAGATACAAACACATATGCCTACATACACACATACACCTACACACACATACACACATACAAACATATACACTCACGCATAGATACAGACACCTACACATACACACACATACACACAACTACCCACACATTCAAGCCTGCACACAGATACAAACACATATGCCTACACACATACACATACCCTTACACACAAACACACATACCCCCCACACACAAACACACACGCCTACATACATACACTCGTGATTGCGAAAAACATAATTTGAATTCAAGATGTCAAAATTCAAATTATTTTTTTTTTAGTTTTATTTCAGCGTTTCGGTTAGATCTGCTTAAAGTTTGTATTGGAATCGGAAGCAAGAAAAATGGTTTGATCTCGATGTTACAAATGTCTATCTTACGAATTACGTCATCAGGGGCAGACTGACCTCCTCCTGTCTTTGACCTCAGGGGCGATTGACCTCCCATCGGAGATCACTGTGACCTACCAAAAAAGTTCCTTATGCGGCACGTTTGCCGGATGGTTAGGCAAGTTTGGAGAGCACAATAAAAAATTATATTTTTCAATGCTTTTAATTATACAAAACTAGCTGCGTTGCCCGGCTTTGCCCGGTCTGCCTTGAAAATAAAAATTGTGTCAAGTGATGTATATTCAACAATCAGACGTAAAAATAAATTTAAAAAAAAACATCATGATTTCCCTTCCAAACAATGACGATATATTAAAATACTTTTAAGAAATTAAATCCAGAAAGATGGATTTGAAATGCGTAACCATGGAAACACAAAATAAAATAAGTTTAAGGAATTAAAATGCGAAAGAAAATGGTTCATAATTTCAATGGAATCGAAAGTTTTTAAACTTGATTTAAAAAGGCTTGTAACTTTTTTTCCTTTCGAGATAAAAGCTTATTTTTTCGACCATAGGTCAAGTTAGATCGGGAGTAAAAGAGGTCGTTTTTTCCAATGGCGTCAAAAAAAAAAAAAAAAAAGCTGTGGGACAATTTCTTCACTTTTTATTGATTTATTTAATGAAGAAAGTAGTGCCTAAATTTCAACTAAGCCTAAAAAAATTCGAGCTAAAAACGCAAATAACTCCCGCCGTAATAAAGTTAGAGCATTGAAACAAATTGCGTAGAACGCGGAAAATTCTAGCCATTCTAACGATATGTAATATTAATATGTGCAAGTAATTTTTCACCCCCATATTTGAAAATTTATGTGAAAATTTTACGTAAATTGGAATAAAAAAAAGAACTATTCATCGAATTTTATTCGAACTGGTCTGCAAACCTTTTCAGGACTTAAAGGAACAAACTGTGAGAATTACAACGCAATCGGCCGGGTAGTTCTCTAGTTTTGCGAGTTCAAAACACACATACGCTCTTTGGGGACTTCATTTTATACTATGTAGAGATATACATTTGTAAAGATTTTTATAATGTCTCTTCTCATAGGTCAGATTAAGGCCCCTAGATATACGAGTCGACGCATCAGCTTAAGGTTAGCCATTTTGGATCAGAGCGCGTGTTTGAGTGGTTGTCGTTTCTGGCGAGTTATCGCGTTTGTCGATTGTTCACTGTGAGCAAATATTAGCGGCACGTGAATTGTTTATCAAATAAAACATTATTTTCGGCAAATTTGGCGAAATCCGAAACTTTGCTGTGGTAACCCTAGCAGTGCAGCAATGAAAAATCCGATACAAAATGGCTAAACTTCAGCTGATGCATCGGCCTATCTATATAGCGGCTCTAGGTCAGATATCTAAGAGTGAATTCTCATATTTCGTCATTCTATAAAATTTGAAGTTTCATTCTGCAAACTGAAAATATCAACCCTCCCAAAATATTAAGTTCGGGGCGCCCCTGTTCTTCATTTGTAACTTTGATGACTAAGATCAAGTCGAACTCGCCTATATCGAGCCTTCATTCAACGAGCTCCCGGGATTAGCGAGAAAATGAGAAATTTTTAGTCGTAAAAATGTTAAGCCTAGGAAGAATAATTCGCTTTCTACGAGCAAACCTTGCTTCGAGTGAGCAATATTTTTGTGATTCATAACATTTCTGTTAACTTCCGGTTCAGTTCATTATTTTTTGGAGATATTTCTTATAGCATTCTGAAGTCAACCGAAAGTAAGTAAAGAGTCATAAATTCTTAGAAAAAGTAATGTCGGCCCTTTTTTACTTTCTTCTATATCTAATATATAGAAGAAAGTATTGGATTCGTGCAAATTTTCGAATTTCGAATTTTGACGGATTCGAACGTTTTGAGGTGTGCTGAGTCCATTTCGACTATTTTTGGAAAATGTCTGTCTGTCTGTGTGTGTGTGTGTATGTATGTATGTGTGTGTGTGTGTGTGTGTGTGTGTGTATGTATGTGTGTCACGTCTGTGTGTGACCAGTTTTTTGTGGCCGCTCTACAGCAAAAACTACCGCATGAAATCGAACGAAATTTGGTACACATATGTGCCCGTATGTGAACTTGTGCCCATTGGTTTTTGGCGCGAATTCCTTCAAGGGGGGTGGAGCAATGGGACGTTTTTTGAGTTACGCGTGCCTGCTATTCCTCAGGAAGTAACTGGCGGAATCAAACAAAATTTGGTTTATATGTTGCCATTAACAGGAACAGGTGCTGATTCAATTTTGGTGTCAATAACTCAAACGGGGGTTGAGCTATAGAACGTTTTTTGGTCGTCAATTGTGACTGCTGTATCTCAAGAAATAATGAACGGAATGAAAGAAAAATTTATCGGCAAGTAGCCCTTAGTGGGTATAAAAGCTGATTTTATTTTGGTATCAATAGCTAAAAAGGGGGTAGCGCAATCGCCCGTTCTTTTTTTCCATTGTGAGTACCCTATCTCAAGAAGTAATGCTACGTTCTGGTTGAAATTTGGAATATATGTGAATCCATACGTAAACAGGCTTTGGTTCAATTTTGACGCCAATCGCTCCAAGAGGTGTTGATTTTTTTTTTTTTTTTTTTTTTTTGCGAATAAAAATAGCTTTATTAATGCAACAATAAGAAAGAGAAATCGTAATAGATTGTCGTCTGCGTATTTCTCGTGATTTTAATTGTATGGAAATGATCGGAAATATTATCTCAATGATTTAAAATTTTTAACTGTTGCCATCTTATGTTTGTTAACAAATAAAATATTTGTAATTAATTCAAGCAAGGCTTTTAAAATAACTTTCAATTTTCGCTCTTTGCTTTGCTTTTGCAATAATGCAGACATTGGGATGGTCGTCAAGTTTTTTCATGTGTAATTTTGTTTTTGTTGGGAATATTGCTTCCTCGTCAAGCATGGGGAGGGATCAGAAAAAAAAGAAAAATATAGAAGAAAGTTTCGTGATGGCCACAACATACTAGTTTAGTTCTTGGCGTAGAAAAGCGTTTGAAAATTGCATAATATTTGTCGAAGCGGATGGTATCACTTTCAAAATTACTTTCGATGGTATTGTAGTTCAAATTAAAGCTAAAGTTGATGAAAAAAATACTAAAAGCGACGAGGTAACGAGAAATGAGACAGTGAGAAGCAAAAGGATGTAAGGGACAAAGTTAAAAATTTAGAGATAATCAGTGGAAGTACAGTGCAGGTAAAAAAAAAATGCATCACCCTCGCACTTTCACAACAATGGGATTATGTGAGAAGTTTTGGTCGGCCGATGAACGATGAATGTATTCGAAATTCTGCAAAACTTATGAAATAAACATTTAACAGCAGGACTCCGATAACTGTTTACGTAGATCGGGGCTGTTTCCAGGCCAAGGCAAACTGCTGACCCCATGCTCATTCTTCCATTTCTGAACCTGCGTGTGAGTTTAGAGAGAAAAAATTACTTAACCCCATGTCAATTTAAGTCTAAAGGCAGGATAAAGGTTTTTAAATTGTTACTTACTAGTTTTGCCATATGGCACGGAGCAGAATCATGCTGGAAAATGACATTTGGAGCTGAAGTAAAGTGATCCCGGATAGTAAGAAGCAATTTCTCCTCCAAAATGCCAATATACACCTGAGCGTTTACTGTTCTTTGCGCAAAGTGAAGCCCACCAACTCCTTGATCAGAAATACATCCCCAAATCATCTGGACTGTATGTTGAATGCAGTCTGGATGATATTCCTACCTTTTGCGGCGCGGGTGATGCAATTTTTTTTTAACCACCACTGTAGTAGGTGAACCTCTCCTCTATCTTAGGGCAAGAGATTGTACTAGTTGCCCTGGTAGGTGCTGTTATACAGCATGCTTTAGAAAAAGAATTCAAAGAAAGTGTCCTAGGACCTTATGTTTAAACACGCGTTTTATTCAAAACTTGAAAATGTCCACTTACATCCCTTTGCTCCTCATTGCCTCAAATGTGAACAATCCTCAACATACATGAAATACACCGCCAGCTCAGTCAATTCCAGCCGAGGACATGCATATTAGCACTCATCAGCTCGGCATAGGACTAACTGAGCTGGAGGTGGGAAACCTCTTAAGGAAGCCAAGAGTGCCAAACAAACTGGTAGCTAATATAGAATTAGCACTGACCAGACGAGTGACAGAAACAATGGTTCGGTTCAACTCGAATATTGCTGGCAAGGCAGGTATATTCAGTAAGTTACCGCCCTATAGCCAGGGCTAAGGCAGAAATACATGAAATACACCGCCAGCTCAGTCAATTCCAGCCGAGGACAACAGCTGTCCTCGGCTGGAATTGACTGAGCTGGCGGTGTATTTCATGTATTTCTGCTTTAGCTCTGGCTATAGGGCGGTAACTTACTGTATAATCCTCAACATATTTTATGGCTTTTGATGTGATGTATCTGGTTGAAGTCCATGGTGCAAATGACGATGCTTTCGTGTCATGACTCGAAAACAATAGCCCAAACTGCAATTAGACAGTTCAATGCAAATTGACCAACTTCTTTGGTTGTACAGTACTACTGTCTGACCATGGATTGCATGGAAAGGCTAATATCCGGTTTACAGGCGGAAACGGACGCGTTCATTCCCTTTCAGGGATGGTAGTTTTTCTGATACGATGTGCGCGTTTACCTCTAAATTAGTTCGACTCATGTTTTTTTTTTTTAAATGACAATTTATTCACCGCACTAAATCTTAAATCAAAATATATTCGATCCATATTATCCCTCAAACATTAATTGATTTAAAGTAAGACAAAACAACGTTAGATGAAGCACAAATTTGCAAATTACAGCAGACACGTGTTTCGGCGTTACAGGGAACGCCTTTTTCAATGCAAAAAATAATGAGCTTATGGATGAAAAGACATCCGACAGAAGCCAAGAGCAGATAAGCTGATCCGCTGTTTTTATCTTTTAAGCTGCATGCTTATCTGCTCTTGGCTTTTGTCGGATGTCTTTTCATCCACAAGCTCATTATTTCTTGCATTGAAAAAGGCGTTCCCTGTAACGCCGAAACACGTGTCTGCTGTAATTTGCAAATTTGTGCTTCATCTAACGTTGTTTTGTCTTACTTTACTGTTCAGCACAAAGGTATTTATTTATCTTATTAATTGATTTATTTTGTTTACAACATAGTTTTGAGCTTAAGATTTTGCTTTTAAATTTCCGAACGAAATGAAAACATTCCATTTTCTTTTTGTTGTTTCCATAGAAACTCATTTTGTTTCCACTCATTTTCGCCTCTATGAAGACAATAAATAATGCTCTAGTGAAATTATGAAACGCGTGCATCAAAATCCCATCGCTATTTTTCCTTCTCTCCTGCTAGATTCATTCAGATGGAACCGTCTTAACTTGGCCGATTGCCAAATTACATACAATCCGTGGTCATACAGTACAAGATATTTAAACATTTGTGTTCTAGTTAAAAAAATCTTAAATTTGACATTTTCAACCTTCTCTCCAATTTTGAAGCTGATGAGTGATCTAAAAACAAATATTTGGTCTTCAAATTTTTCTCACAGATTTTGGATGGAATTTTGGGACGTATTTTTGCTTTTAGAAGCCGCTTATCTAAAGTATACGTTTTCGGCAAACTCTATTGTACAATGTACATTAAAACAAAGCAAGTATGCATAAATCTTTTGGATTTTTTTTACGAACTCGTTTTTACGAGCACTCGCTTTTATAACGAGCAAATATCTGGGTCTACTTAAGCTCGTATGAGCGAATTCGACTGTATTTTTAAATCAAATGTGTGACAATGGAAGAGGAAGCAGAACAACTAATTTAGAGTAAGTTTAGGTAATTTTCATTTTTCTCCCTCCCCCCTAAAAAGAATTAAAAAAAAATTATTTGAATTTAAACATCTTGAATTCAAATTATGTTTTTCGCAATCACGAGTGTGTGTGTGTGTATGTAGGCGTGTGTATCTGTAGGTGTGTGTATGTGTTTGTAGGTGTGTATGTGTGTAGTTGTGTGTGTGTATTTGTGTTTATGTGTGTGTGTGTATTTGTGTTTATGTGTGTAGTTGTGTGTGTGTGTATTTGTGTTTATGTGTGTAGTTGTGTGTGTATTTGTGTTTATGTGTGTAGTTGTGTGTGTATTTGTGTTTATGTGTGTAGTTGTGTGTGTATTTGTGTTTATGTGTGTAGTTGTGTGTGTATTTGTGTTTATGTGTGCAGTTGTGTGTGTGTATTTGTGTTTATGTGTGTAGTTGTGTGTGTGTATTTGTGTTTATGTGTGTAGTTGTGTGTGTGTGTATTTGTGTTTATGTGTGTAGTTGTGTGTGTGTGTATTTGTGTTTATGTGTGTAGTTGTGTGTGTATTTGTGCTTATGTGTGTAGTTGTGTGTGTGTGTATTTGTGTTTATGTGTGTAGTTGTGTGTGTATTTGTGTTTATGTGTGTAGTTGTGTGTGTATTTGTGTTTATGTGTGTAGTTGTGTGTGTATTTGTGTTTATGTGTGCAGTTGTGTGTGTGTAGGTATGTGTGTGTAGGTGGGCATGTTTGCGCGTGTGTGTAGGACATGGATGCAACCTGGACACTGTTTTTGCTAGAGGAGCAGCATTGTGAGGCCGGTCGACGGTGGTGCTGCAGAGGGTGGCGGGGGAAAATAAAATCATAGAACGCCAAAAACACTCAAGTGAGAACAATAAACAATCGTGATTGCTCAAAAAAAAAAAAAAAAAAAAAAGTTGCGCCGAAACGGGTATTTTGCTTTGATAAAAATCTCAATGGCAATAAAAACTACAAAGAATAAAATGCTGAAAATTTGATCGCTATCATAGTAATTTTTCAACAAGAAACTTTTGAAAGTACTTCAACGGAAAAAAAAACTTTACTAATATTTTTGTTGGAATAGCAGCTGTTCAAGGGTTAAAAATAGTCAGAAAGATAAAAAAAAAAAAAAGGTAAACGTGCTACATTAAGTGAGTCTCTTCAAAACTCGAGAGAAATATCGTTTTAATTTTAGCATGAAATTCTGGGGCAGCCAATTCTCATTCTAAACACTGTCTTTCGCATTTCTTTCATCCTTTCCAATATTATTCTACACTGAAAAGAAAAACTCCTCGCTATCTTGCTGGCAAAGCAGTTTCGATTTGATCGAAATGTACGATCGAATGTCCCGATTCGTGACCAAATGCGAATCTCTCCCGCCATTGAAATCGTACCTTCCAAAGGGTGCCTCCAGCATTTCGAAGTTTATGAGTAGTGGCGTTCGAATTCGGAACTGTTTATCGAACATTTTGTCCGGAGACAAAACTCGCACCGTAACTAATTACTCCCTTGTTACCGGAGGAGGACATGGCCAAAGGCAAAAGAGAAATTTTCAGAAGATTGAAGTTGTAGAGCGAAGAAACTAAAGCTCCTTTAGGATTTAGTTTCTTTGCAGTATTTCATTTTCTATTACTTCTTGACCTTTCGGCTAAGTTGAAAATGTGGAATAAAATTTTCTTCCCTCTAATAAATGTTGCAAAAGTTCAAATACATAATAATAAAGTTCGAATTAATCCGTTAGGTTTAGGATCTTGCGGGAGTACGTCTATTTTTCACGGGGTAAAGTTTGGGTGTGTAAACTTTTTCCTCTCTTGAGTTTGTTAATGCTTTGTCATATAAACAAATTTAAGAGTCTCATACGTTTCTGCATAAATATGGGTTTCAATATTCCTAGCCTATTCTTCTGGCTTGTTAAAAATCACCTGTTCAAAACAGTTTTGAGATGAACTTAGAGTCCGATTCCGATTTCAATTCCGAGTCACAATTGACTACAACTGTATTTATGTCGAGGACTGCATACTAAGTGCCTTGCCTCCATTATTTTTTTATATCGATAGATGGCAGCACCATCACCGGATCGAACAGTTAATGAGAATTTAGAACTAGTCCAAGAGCTAATAGCTACCTGGTGCTAGCGCCCCCAGAGGTATCGTTTCACTTGAAGGACATTGAGACCACGAGCATATTTAACGTCACCCAATTCCCTTTAATGACGACGGTGGGTCTTCGACCATCGAGGTTCGAACTCAGGACCCTCCGACCCCGAATCCGACACTCTACCGATCGGGCTACCACGGCCCAACTTAGAGTCGTTGTCCATTTAAACTAGCTTAATAAAATGGTTATTTCTTAAGAAATACTGTCGCGCGCTACAAGGAAAACGAAATCTTTGCGGTAATGATGAAAAGGAAATTCGAGTGAAAGGGAAAAACAATAACTGCAAAGAGAACCAGAGACCAAATTCGCATCCAAAACCTATGTGAGAAAAAAAAGGAAAATTCAAGAGAAAAAAAAATAAAGATACCATTCCTTCCACTTTTAAAGTACAAAAAAAAATCAAAGAAAAAGTCAAAATGGCAAATGGGTCTTCTTGTAATTCGTGACTGCGAAAAAAAAACATAACTTGAATTCAAGACTTCAAAATTCAAATAAACTGCAGGGGCTGGATGCTGATTTTTTTTTTTTTTTTTTTTTTTTTTTTGTAGAATATAGAGTAGGAAATTATTTTACAATACTGTCCGATTAGGAATGCATGCGCTTCCTATTTTTTTTTTTTTTTTTTTGAAGCGTACGATTTTCACAACATTTTTTATAGAAAATTTTCCAAAGAAATAATAATTGAGAGAACAATTTTGGTATTTTCTATGATATATACCACTTTTAAAATAAAAAAACCTATCAACTACAACAGAAGCAATTACGAAAAAAGGAATAAAATTTAAGAATGTGGGATCGTTTTTAAAATTTTAAAAGTATTTTTTCTGGAAGAACATGCTTAAAAACAGGATTTGACCATTTTTAAAATAATTTGACAAGGTTTATTTTTTTTTTAAATTATTTAAATCGATGCGCAGACTCAATTTCATTTTTTACGCTTCTGCACATGACATCACAAATGATGAACTGTCTTTCACTGTTGCCTTTAGCGCAGAGAGCAATATTTAATTCGCTTCTTTACTCATATGTTGTGGAAAAACGTTTATGTTCTTTAAATGTTAACACTGTTGACCAAGCAGTTCGATATATTTACCCAGTGAATTCCTGTAGTTCGGTTCTGTTATGTTACGTTCTGATTCTAATTTATGTTCGTTCGTTCGACTTTTATTTTAGTTCATATTTTTTCTACAATAAATGTTATGCAATTAATATTGGTTTCATGTAGGTATGTGTTCTAACCGCGTGGCAGAAGTTAGTTTGAAAGTAAGTTTCGCGACATATGTACTGGCAACGATATGGTTGATAGCAAGCGTAGAGCGCAATATTTAATTCGCTTCTGAATTATCATAACCTGGAAACGTGGTAGACAGCAAGCGTAAACATTCAGCGGGCCAGTGGAATGCGCGGCAAAGCTCATCATTTGCGACGTCATGAAGACCACACCTTGTTTGAAAAATCGGACATTTAAAAAAATTAATTAAAAAATAACTGTTGGGAAAATGAAAGTAGTTTCTGGGTCAATGGTATTATTATTATTATTATTATTATTATTATTATTATTATTATTATTATTATTATTATTATTATTATTATTGAGCAATCACGATTGCTTATTGCTTTCATTTGACTGTTTTTGGCGTGCTATCATTTTACCGCCACCCTCCGCACTATAACCGTCGACCGGCTCCTCACGATGCTGCTCCTATAGCGAAAGCCATCTCCAGGTTGCATCCATGTCCTACACACACACGCATACATACAGACACCCACACACACACACAACCACCAACACATTCATGCCTGCACACACATACACATACCCCCCCACACACACACACATTCATACACACAACTACCCACACACTTATGCCAACATACAGACACAAACACACATGCCCACACACACATACCCCCCTACACACAAACACACATACCCCCCACACACAAGCCTGCATACATACACTCGTGATTGCGAAAAACATAATTTGAATTCAAGATGTCAAAATTCAAATTAATTCTTCTTTTATTATTTTGCTCATTCTATCAACTTCAGTGACTAAAAGTGGTACTTTTGACTGAAGAAAACAACCTCATCTTACTTACAAGATCTAGCTTTCTTGCCTAGATCTCACAGAATTTTACGAGCCCTATCTCAGTTTCAGAGAAAAATTCCATCTGCAAACCTGTTTTTCATGTCTTCCAAATTTTACTCCGCAAACGGAAAATCGCTTTCGTCCCCAAACAAACATCGAAACCGGACTTAATCCCATTTTGTCAACATTTTTCATTGTTGAGGAGCTTCCGGCCGAATAAGAAATGCATCCTCATTCTGGGAGAAACGCGCCCGAGATATATTTTGCGTCCGTCATCCCCCATGAAAACCATTTAGAGAAGAAAGCTCCCGCGTCCCTAGACGACGGAGGGACCGGGGATGAAAAATAAATCCAGATTTAATGTCTGCTCGAATGCAGTCACGTAAATCGGAATCCTATTTCAAATGTTGTGAGGAATATTTCTTTTTTTATTTGCTGCTCGAAATATTGTGAAATGTAGCCGTGGGTGTGTAGTAAAATTTTTGAAAGCTTTCTTGAAAATTCTGACTTTTTTTTTTTTGCATATCTTTACTAATAATAAAGCTCAATGTCTGGATGTCTAGATGTCCGGATGTCTGGGACGCGCATAGCGCCTAGACCGTTCGGCCGATTTTCATGAAATTTGGCACAAAGTTAGTTTGTAGCATGGAGGTGTGCACCTCGAAGCGATTTTTCGAAAATTCGATGTGGTACTTTTTCTGTTCCAATTTTAAGAACAAAACTATGATAAATTACGAAATTATCATAACGTGGAACCGTAACATGGGCACAAGTCAATTGGCGAGATACGAAATTATCATAACGTGGAACTGTAACGTGGGTACAAGCCAATTGGCGAGAAAATTCACCATACATTATTTGTAAACATACAGGCTAACCAAAAGACCTTTTAATTTTTCTATTACGGGCAAAGCCGTGCGGGGGCCACTAGTGTAGTTATAAAATGTAAATGTTTTTCAAGATCCCGGTTGCAGAAACAGCGCGACGCTGCGACGTACGTCGCAGATTCTTGAGAACTGATGCAGGTTATTTTTTAGTTGGAACGGGGAAAAAACTTAAATATTTGAAAGGAAAAAGACATTTTCAGTTGCAGCGAACGAAAAATCGTTGTGTACTTCCTGCGTTCTGGGCGATAATCAACAGGTAGCATGTACTTAGTTTTTAAGTTTAGCGTTTGATTTTTATGCGTCTTACGGTTAATCTAATTTAGGTTTATCTTTCAGACTTTTTCTGCGGCTTTTTATCTTCGTCGACAGACAGACCGACAGACACATTTTCCCCAGCTCGAAACCTTGCTTTCTATTTTTAAATTTTTCAATATTTATTTATTTTATTTATTTTTGACTTTTTTCTGTTTTTAGGGATATTTTTAAGATGCATTAAACTTTTTTCGTTCTTTTTTTTTCAGTTTTTTATTTACTTTTGCGAAAAAATTGGCTAAAAAGTGTTTTTTTTCGAGTAAAATCCCACTTTTTCAAGGAAAACGCCTATAAAGACGAACTTAATAGCAAAATTTTATTTAAATACAAAATTTCCAGATTACTAATTACAGTTTAATTCATTTGCTTATTAATTATGAGATTGTTATTGCCTTACTACAAATGCCCTTTAGTATTTATCACAACTATGTGTATTAAATTTGTTAATTCTAGGTTATTTGAATTTGCAAAAATTATCGGCGGTTATTAACAATCGAGCCGAAAATTTAAAATTAGTGAGCTGATAAACCTAATTTTTTAGATCATTCCTTTCATTACAATAAAAGTTACTCCGATGGTTTACTTAACGAGCTGAACATCACATGACTTCCTTTTACCCCAATTTAATGTCATTTCCTCATTACGGGCAATTATAATGTGATTCAATAGTTCACTCTCTAAATGTCACCAACAATGGCCAAATTACAATCTGGTTTAAAAAAAAAAAAAAACAAAAAAAAAAAAAACAAATCGCCAAATTTGTCCGCCTAGTTGGCGACCAAAAGACTAGCGATATATCGCCAAGTATCCGACAAATTATAATACCACTTGAGTTTACATCGAAATTAACAATGATCCCCCCCCCCCCAAAAGAGGCAAAAGACCCCCTTAGGAACATCCGAATGCAACCAAAAGAGAAGGTGCACAACTAGACCCCACTTGGAGTCTATGTACCAGATTTCAACTTTCTAGGACATCCCGTTTTTGAGTTATGCGAGATACATACACACATACGCACATACATACGTACATACAGACGTCACGAGAAAACTCGTTGTAATTAACTCGGGGATCGTCAAAATGGATATTTCGGGTGTCTGTACGTTCCTAGGCATATATCCACGTGTGGTCGGGTCGAAAAAAAACTCAACTTTCATTCGGGGGTGAGAAAAATGGAAATTAAGGATGATTTTTGAGTGAAAATTTTTTCGCGAATACAATACTTCCTTTTTTGTAAAAGGAAGTAAAAATGTTTACTTCTTTATCACAACTGAGTTCTTGCTCCAGATTTCCAACACATCATCAATTTATTATAGATTATTTATTCTTATTTATTTTTGGTTTGACATTTAAAGTAATAAAAATCCTTTCTGTGTATTTTATCGCAGTTCATTTTAGCAGTCAACCATTTTTATGATCTTAACGTTCTAGTTTCACTTCTTTAACAATCCAGCTCAATGGTAGCGGATCAAGAGCAGACGATTTCTTTGATCCCAAATAGAGAATGCGTCGGCTCTCAAGTTATAGGGGCCTTTATACCATCCCTTTCTACATTGCCTATAAATCATTAAATCTATTTTTCGGATAACTTGAATTGAGTTTTCTTTTTAAAAAAGTTCCAAAACGTTACTGATTATCTCCATGGAACGTTTCGGGATTTTATAATTTTTCATCCATTTCTAGTGAAAATCCTCATATATTTATATATGTGAGTCACTGATCGAGTAACGCTCCTGACGTCATCAACAATGAAACTCGCGCCACGGCATGATAATTTGATAATATGTTTTGATAATGTTTGACCCATGCAGGGAAATGCTTTATTTTGACAGGGCTGAACTAGATCCGGTAACTTTTAACTGTTTTGCTGGTAACACTGTGTTTCAGGGGAATGAAGAAACGAAAAAGTGGTCAGCAATGAACGCTATCTACTGGAGTTTAGGGTTCATCCGCTATTGTTAGGGTTATAATTTCAACCATCAAAAAATAACACAAAACAGGCAATTGCTTCGTTCAAATGTAGAAGCAATTTTCACCTGTCATATCTTGACGGGCGATTTTCTAGTCAAGTATCATTGTCAACACGTTCCCTGAATTGCTAAATGTGGAATGAATGCAAACTCCTCACTGTTGTGATAGATATTTTTAGCTTCCAGTTTAAAGATTAACTGAGCGTTAACTGATTTATTAAATGAATCGGCTTTAGTTCGATTACGGTTTGTTCAGAATGACTAAGCTCCCTCTCACTTTGAGCGAATACACCGTTAGCTTTATAAGAATTGCGGAGAAGTTAGAGTCTTGATACTCACTTGCAATTTTGTCTGAGCTTTGGCCATGGTTGCAATAATGCTTTTGGAACTATCTTAGTACATCAGAAAAGTGCAAAACTATTATATTAAACTCACTTAAGCATTCTTTGAAGGTTGCAGAGAAATGACTTGTTTTATCTGGGGAGCCTTCTGAATTCTTAAGAAAGATTCCAGGGTAATTTCAGGAAGGTTACTGAATTTTAGCCGTTCCTGTTTTTTGTAAGATATGTTATTTTCAGAAATTAGATACATTAGCTGCCCATCGTTTTCCAGTGACGTTTCTGAATTGTTTTTACAGTGTTGTACATAGGGAAAAGACGGTTACGACTAACAGTCTAGTGGTTTTTTATTTTTAAAAGTTAAATGTATGAAAGATTAGCATTTAAAACTTTCACATAATACTCATTGTTTATCTGTGTGCGGCAACAAATATTGACAACTCAACTTTTTGCTATTTGAGGTGAAGTGAAGCGCTACATGTTGTCATTGCGCCATGTTGCTCGCGGCTCGCACTAGTACGAATCACGTGTAGATAATCCTTAGAATTTTTACCATTTTCTTTTCCCTTCTTGTATTATCCAAAAATGTTTGAATAAATGTGTTACTTTGGTGTAACTTTGTTTTCTTCATGAACATAACACGCCAACCTGCCGTCTGTGAATCGACAAGTTTAAGCAATGGACTGTATAAAGACATCATTTATAATGAACTAGCTGCATTGCCCGTTTTCGCCCGGTCTACCTTGAAAATAAAAATTGTGTCAAGTGATGTATATTCAACAATCAGGCGTAAAAAATAAATTTTTAAAAAAATTATGATTTCCCTTTCAAACAATGACGGCAGATATTAAAATACTTTTAAGAAATTTTGAATCCACAAAGATGGATTTAAAATGCGTAGCCATGGAAACACAAAATAAAATAAGTTTAAGGAATTAAAATGCGAAGGAAAATAGGTCACAATTTGTATGGAATCGAAATTAATTAAACTTGATTTAAAAAGGCTTGTAACTTTTTTTCCTTTCGAGATAAAAGCTTATTTTTTCGACCACAGGTCGAGTTAGATCTGGAGTAAAAAAGATCGCTTTTTTCAATGGCATCAAAATGAAAGCTGTGGGACAATTCCTTCACTTTTTATTGATTTATTTAATGAAGAAAGTAGTGCCTCAATTTCAGCTAAGCCTAAAAAAATTCGAGCTAAAAACGCAAATAACTCCCGTCGTAATAAAGTTAGATCATTGAAACAAACTACGTAGAACGCGCAAAATTCTACCCATTCTAACGATATGTAATGCTAATATGTGCAAGTAATTATTTACCCTCATATTTGAGAATTTATGTGAAAATTGGACGTAAATTGAAATGAAAAAAAGAACTATTCATCGAATTTTATTCGAACTGGTCTGCAAACCTTTTCAGGACTTAAAGGAACAAATTGTGAAAATTTCAGCGCAATCGGCCGGGTAGCTCTCGAGTTTTGAGGGTTCAAACACACAGACTTTTTTGGAGACTTCATTTTATACTATGTAGAGATTACATTTATGCTAATCAGTGGCAAATATATTGGATACTTAAAATTTTCCTCTTGATTTCGATTTTTTTTTTGTTTTTGTTTAAAAAGTTAAAAAAAAAAAAAAGAACGAAAAGAAGAGAAAATCAGTGCAACCTAATGTAACTAACTCTAAAAAGCAGCACAACTACTCTAGATAAGAAGCTTTTATTTTCGGGAGGGAAAAAAATCTTTTGTACACTGTAATCCGCCTTTTCCTTTTAGTTTCAGTCTTTATTTCGTATATGTTGTTCCGCCTGTAAAATCTTCTTGGATTAATGATGAGTTTTCAAAATACATTTTAGTCTTTTTTCCTACTGGCCGACAGAAAAAGATGTTCCTGCAATCGTAGATAAATTCCTTTCATGGATAACATACTAATTGCCTGTTTGTTGGAAGAACTATTTTTTACGTGCCATAACAGCAATTTCAGTTTAATTCACTAATTCAGTTTACTTTATTTACCTTTACACCAGGGTTGCCAGGAAAATAGTCAAACCTCTTCGTGAAATTAGCCAAAAGTAGGCAACCTACAAGAAAAACACTCTCCCTTCTAGATACATCAAATCCTTCAATGGCAACCATTCTAAAACACGTATAAGATATTTTTTGGGTTTTTATGCGTAAGGTTTATCGATTCTATATTAAAAGGTTTTAATATTTTTTCTAAATGTAGTGCTTAAATAATTACTGTAATATTCTTTCTAAATCTTCGAATCAATGAATTTCACACTTCTTAATGTTCGTTATGTTATGAATGATAGAAATTAAGCGCAATATGTACACTGTTAAAACAGTTCCTGAAATTTTACGGTAAAAGTTACTGGCATCCATGTTGCCAGTAACTATTTCCTTAAAATCCTATTTTACTGTAAAATTTTGCGGTAGAATAAACGAGAGTTAAAAAACTCAAATTCGAACTGCAGGTCCGATCTCGGGACCTTCGAAATGGCAGGTGACTTCGCTGCTCACCATACGAGTTGGGCCGCATCGAGAAAGGTAAATACAGTCTTATATGCTTTGCACTGTAAGTCATGTGGTGTATCAATTGGCGCTGCAATCGTTTATTTTCTTCGGTACAATTTGCTGTAGATTTTCTCTGTACTGTAAACACAACATTTTACAGTAATAATTACCATAAAAGTTTCCTGAATTTTTAACAGTGTAGATCGGTTTGGCTAATGCTACTGATTTTTTTTTTACTTGCCAAGTATGTTGAAAATATCCAAAATGGCTAATATGAGACAAACCTGGCAACCTTGGATTCATGACGTCACCTTTTTATGAATGATAGAAGCAGTAACAAGCTAAGGATGTAAGTGCCAAAATAAAGAAAAAACGAGCTGATGTGTGCATCACATGACTTCCTTTTACTCCAATTTATTGTCGTTTCCCCATTACTGGCAATTTTAATGTGATTTAATAGTTTACTTTCTAAATATCACCAACAGTGGTCAAATTGAAACAGATTTAAAAAAAAAAGTCAAATTTGTCGCCAAGTTGGCGACAAAACTCGGTGACAAAAAGACTGGCGATATATCGCCAAGTGCCCGTCAAATAATAACACCACTTGAGTTTACATCGAAATTACAATGATTCCCCCCCCCCAAAGGGACAAAAGACCCCTTTAGAAACACCCGAATGCAACCAAAAGGGGAGGTGCACAACTAGACCCCACTAGGAATCCACGTATCAAATTTCAACTTTCTAGGACTTACCGTTCTTGAGTTATGCGACATACATACGCACATATGCACATTCGCACATACACAGATACGCAAATACATACGTGCATACAGACGTCACGAGAAAACTCGTTGTAATTATCTCGGGAATCGTCAAAATGGATATTTCGCATGTCTATACGTTCTTACGCACTTATCCACGTGTGGTCGAGTCGGAAAAAAAAAAAAAAAAAAAACTCATCATTCATTTGAGGGTGAGTAAAATGGAAATTAAGGTCGATTTTTAAGTGAAATTTTTTTTGCGAATACACTACTTCCTTTTTACAAAAAAATTAGTAAAAATTAAATAAAGTAAAAATTAGATAACCTGCACAGATGGAAGGAGAAGCTCTTTTCTTCTTCGGAACAGGAAATAAGATTTGTACTCCTGGTAGGTGCTGCTATAGAGCAGAATTTAGAACAACAATTCAATGAAAGCCTACCTTGCATTTGTAATTTAAATGCGCTCACCCAGTTTGAGAACCCCTCAGAAATATATATATCTTTACTAAAAATAGAGCTCAAAGTCTCTCTGCTGGATGTCTAGATGTCTGGATCTCTCTCAGTCTGGATCTCTGTGACGCGCACAGAGCCTAAACAGTTCGGGCGATTTTCATGAAATTTGACATACAATTAGTTTGTAGCATGGGGGTGTGCACCTTGAAACGATTTTTCGAAAATTCGATTTTGTTCTTTTTATATTCTAATTTTAAGAACATTTTACCGAGCAAATTATCATAACGTGTACGATTAAATTACCAAATTATCATATCATAGAACCGTAACATGGGCGAGCAAGCCATAGCAAATTGACGAGAAATTCATCATCCATTATTTGTAAATATACAGGCAAACCAAATGACCTTTTAATTTTCTACTACGGGCAAAACCGTGCGGGTACTACTAGTGTATACATGCATACGTATATACATACTAGCGTAAATAAATAACTTCTTAACTTGTTGGTACGTAAAACATTTTTTCCAAGAGCACTATTACCACTAAAAATTAAAAATGAAACATTGCATGTTCCTAACAACTTAATTTGGATGGAGTTCAGTAAAACCTGTAAAGTTGACCACCTTTGTAAGTTGACCACCTGTCTAAGTTGACCGCTTTTGTCAGGAACGGAATTAGTCCTATCTTATATAATGAAGAAAAACCTCTGTAACTTGACCACCTGTCTATCTTGATCACCTGTCTCTCTTGACCACATGTCTATCTTGACCACTAATATACACCAGCTTTGGTTTAGAGTATTGTAAAAAACCCTTTGTAAGTTGACCACTAGGAAAAATAATTAAATTGTACTGAAAGTTTCATCAGTTATGCCTCAAATTAGTAACTAGACATTTTAGAAAAACCTATGAATATTTATATTTCCATCGAAAAACATTGGGCTTATGTTAAGTCCCAGAAAATGCGCCAAACTTCATTAAGGAGTTATTTTGTTGAAAAGTAAATTACCATTCTTGCAAATGTACAAGAAAAAAATCAAATGAAGAATTTAAGTCACTTTTGACTTATTATGAAATTTTAGGAATTGTTAATGTCAAGTAAGTAGTTTTTCATAAGCAATGAGACATTTTTTTTCCTTCGATCAATTTACAGACATTTTAAATTTGTATGATAATTTACGTGTCATTCTGGTAAATAATCTCTAAAAATATTTAAAAACATTTTTACTTATTGTTTTAAAGTAATTTTAAACAATGAAAGTGAGTTTGAAGTATTCCAATTAGTTAAAAAATGAATGCATGGGGCAAGAAATTATTAAAAAAAAACAGTTTTTGTTACCCTCTATAACTTGACCACCTGTCTAAGTTGACCACCAAAGTACTGCACCGCAAGTGGTCAACTTATACAGGTTTCACTGTATTTTATAAAAAGTGTATCACCAAGAGCGTTTCCATAAAATTTCGTTACCACAGTCATCGTGGAGTATTTTATAAAATGTGCATCACCAAGAGCGTTTCCATAAAATTTCTTTACCACAGTCATCGTATTAAGCTGAATATCTCGCTGTGAATTCACTGCGTGTGTAAGAGAGATACATAAATATCTGTATCTTCTTCCCTTAATGGTGGTGCTTATAGAACGACTCTTAACAGAACAACAGTCAAAAATTGGGGCATTCTTAGCTCGTTTTCCCAACAATATGTCTTCGCTGTTGACGCGTTTATGTCGTCTAATTAAACTCGGGGGAAATGAAGTGAAGTAGGGAAGATCTCCATCTCGGCTGATTTATGGCCGAAATGGATGGAGCACTTAATGATGTCTCGCGTCGGGTGTCAGAATGCCTCTCCGTATTCTTACGCGTAACTAAGATGAAAAAGAAAATAGAGCATCTAGATAAAACTGTAATGTGGGTGCGTTAAATAAGGCCATGTACACCAAAAAGACCAACCACCATTTTTACTTCCTTTACAAAAAAGGAAGTATTGTATTCGCAAAAAAATTTTCATTCAAAAATCAGCCTTAATTTCCATTTTTCTCACCCCCAAAGGAATTTTGAGTTTTTTTTTTCTTGCAATTGCATTACAGTATGAGTCAACTGAATGCATTCACATCATAACCCCCCCCCCTCCCATCCCTCCCTACGTTGTACTGATAAGATACGTCACATGTGTTGAAAGAGCAAATATTGCGTAAAAGCTTCAGATTCTAATGACAACGCCATTGCAATACTGGAGTCCTAGAAATCAGTCTAGTCCAGATGGCAAGAACTTCAGGATCACGGATCAGTGCATAAGGGTCTAGTTCAGACTCCATGGAAAGTCGAAATTTGATTATTTTGCTTCAGACTTTTTCTTTGGAATTTGAAGCTTTAGCACAATATTATCTGTACTAAAATATTTCGCATTTCCTGTCAGTACAACCAAGGGGCGGGGACATTTATACTATAGTGGGAATGTATTCAGTTGGGTGATAATGCAATGCAATAGCAAGAAATTGTAAAAAAAAGTTTAAGTAAATTTAAAAAAAAATTTGAATTTTGACATTTGGAATTCAAATTATGTTTTTCGCAATCACAAGTGTGTGTGTGTGTGTGTGTATGTAGGCGTGTGTGTTTGGGTGTGTGTGCAGGCATGAGTGTGTGGGTATGTGTGTGCAGGCATGAATGTGTGGGTATGTGTGTGTATGTATGTGTGTGTAGGTGTGTGTGTGTGTATAGGTGTGTATGTGTGTGTAGGTGTGTGTGTGTAGGTGTGTGTGTGTAGGTGTGTGTGTATATGTGTGTAGGTGTGTGTGTATATGTGTGTAGGTGTGTGTGTGGGTATGTGTGTGTAGGTGTGTGTGTGTATAGGTGTGTATGTGTGTTTGGGTGTGTGTGCAGGCATGAGTGTGTGGGTATGTGTGTGTATGTATGTGTGTGTATGTATGTGTGTGTAGGTGTGTGTGTGTGTGTGTATGTAGGCGTGTGTGTTTGGGTGTGTGTGCAGGCATGAGTGTGTGGGTATGTGTGTGCAGGCATGAATGTGTGGGTATGTGTGTGTATGTATGTGTGTGTAGGTGTGTGTGTGTGTATAGGTGTGTATGTGTGTGTAGGTGTGTGTGTGTAGGTGTGTGTGTGTAGGTGTGTGTGTATATGTGTGTAGGTGTGTGTGTATATGTGTGTAGGTGTGTGTGTGGGTATGTGTGTGTAGGTGTGTGTGTGTATAGGTGTGTATGTGTGTTTGGGTGTGTGTGCAGGCATGAGTGTGTGGGTATGTGTGTGTATGTATGTGTGTGTAGGTGTATGTGTGCGTATAGGTGTGTATGTGTGTGTAGGTGTGTGTGTATATGTGTGTAGGTGTGTGTGTGGGTATGTGTGTGTATGAATGTGTGTGTCGGTGTGTGTGTGTATAGGTGTGTATGTGTGTGTAGGTGTGTGTAGGTGTAGGTGTGTGTAGGTGTAGGTGTGTGTAGGTGAAGGTGTGTGTAGTTGTAGGTGTGTGTGTGTGTATGTCTGTGTGTATATGTGTGTAGGTGTGTGTGTGGGTATGTGTGTGTAGGTGTGTGTGTGTATAGGTGTGTATGTGTGTTTGGGTGTGTGTGCAGGCATGAGTGTGTGGGTATGTGTGTGTATGTATGTGTGTGTATGTATGTGTGTGTAGGTGTATGTGTGCGTATAGGTGTGTATGTGTGTGTAGGTGTGTGTGTATATGTGTGTAGGTGTGTGTGTGGGTATGTGTGTGTATGAATGTGTGTGTCGGTGTGTGTGTGTATAGGTGTGTATGTGTGTGTAGGTGTGTGTAGGTGTAGGTGTGTGTAGGTGTAGGTGTGTGTAGGTGAAGGTGTGTGTAGTTGTAGGTGTGTGTGTGTGTATGTCTGTGTGTATGCGTGTGTGTGTGCAGGTGTGTGTGTATGTGAATGTGTGTGCAGGATCTAGACGCAACCTGGAGACTTTGCTCGCTGGAGGAGCAGCATCGGGAGGGGTCGGTCGACGGTGGTGCTGCAGAGGGAGGCGGGGGGGGGAATAAAATCATAGGAACATTAAAATAGTCAAATGAGAACAATAAGCATTGTGACTGCTCCAAAAAACATTGGTGTTACCCAGCTAAACTAGTAACTTTGGATCCCTGTTGCAGCCAATTTTGGGACTATGCAGCCAAACGGCTTCAGCAGGGTTCATAGCTAGTGCAAGTTGACCTAAACCTAGAATTTTGTTCAAGTCCGTAACACTCAAGGTCGTGCCACTTGGTAGTTAGTTCGGAAATCTATTGGGATGCACAAAAGCAGTGAACACTAAAAATATTGAAAAATTAATAATTACAGTTGCAATTAATAATTACAAAGTAGCGTAAGAAAAATAACGCTATCAGTGCAAATTTATGACAAATTGCAGAAACCGTTACGGAGTTTCAAGAGAAGTTCTCTTACAGTGCAGAAAACTGCGAGTTTGTTTATGAAAATTCATCCGACGTCGTGGCACAAAATGGCTCCTTTGTTCAGCTGAGATACACAACACAAGATCAGTCCTCCACGCAGCACCATCTCTCTGCCCCACCAAATTGTGATCGACAAGTTCTCTTGAAATGACTGCACGGCATTATCATCGAAACCATTCCTCCTTCATATGACTGCGCCTTTCAAATTTCATCAAAAACTCTCGTCCGTGGGATGAAGGCTGCATTTTGCATTTTATCTGCATATGCCGCGTGGGCGCTCGATATCGGCTGGGAAGAGGAGTGTTCTTTGCTGCGTTCGAAAGGGAGACGTGCCCATAAGTGGAAATTCTATTTCCTGCCACAGTGAGAATGTTGCGACGCAGACCCATCTGTGCTTCTATTCGGAAGATGCCTTTTTTGCTCGCTTGAGTAAAATTTTCCCTCCCAGTTAACATAAGAAATGAGGAATGGGAAAGCGGTTTTCCTTTGAGAGATGTCCTTAGCATTCCCCGTCCTTTTCGATAGTGGAAAGTGTCGGAATATTGTTGTCGGGCAAACACTTGTTGAAAATTAATTTTTTTCCGCATCGCTTAAAGTGTTCATTAAAACGAAGGTTTTATAAACCACTAGTAGTACCCGCACGGCGATGCCCGTGCTAAGAATTTAAAGGATGTCCGTTGAATAAAAAAAAATATACGCCCCCCCCCCCCTTCCACCACTTTCTGATGTGAAATGATCGCTTTTCTTGAGCTAACATGCGTACACACCTTTTCAAAAAACCTATTAAAGTCTCTTTGAAATTTAAAGCTATTCACCAAACACCACGCTACCATAACCTTGCCCTTTGGTGAATGAAGCGGTTTTTTTTTTTTTTTTTTTTTGCAATTTAAAGTGTTTCGCCAAATAAGCAATAATATAATAAAAACGTTATAATGAGCAATCACAACTGAATAATACAACAAAT
This sequence comes from Uloborus diversus, assembly GCF_026930045.1. Taxonomy (NCBI): domain Eukaryota; kingdom Metazoa; phylum Arthropoda; class Arachnida; order Araneae; family Uloboridae; genus Uloborus; species Uloborus diversus. The sequence goes on along the minus strand of NC_072732.1, from coordinate 21,948,494 downwards.
CAAATTATTTACTTAAATAAGTAACTATCTTCAACTATAAGAACAAAAACAAACTTTGAAGAAATAATTAAAATAAAAAATCCTACAAAATCAAATTGTGTACTTGAATATCGAAAAAAGAAAAAAAAAAAGCTCATTCAAAAATCAGTTTGCTGACTACAACAGCGTAACCGACCATGCGTCTCATGGTTCCTCGCAGCTATTGGCACTGTCGGCTAGCACACTCTCAATGAGTTAACTTATCCCGCCATCTATAAGGAATTCATAGAACTAACCTTACCCCGCCACCTGTTAGGAATTCATAGAACTAAACTTACCCTGCCATCTGTTCGGAATTCATAGAACTAAACAATAAATTAAACATTTAATTTTAAATTGCAAATATTTCGCTTAATTCGATTTTTTAAACAAAATAGCCTCTAGCCTTCCGCAATAAATGGACTATTCAACACAAAAAGAAGTTTTCAATTCGAAACAGTAGTTCCTGAGGTTAGCGCGTTCAAACAAACAAACTCTTCAGCTTTATATTTTTAGTATTTATTTCACAGTAGTCACTTTGGGGTTGTCTATAATGGATGTCACACTTCTCAAAATATTGCCCCCTCCTTTGTTCCAAAGTGTCACACTTAACCTTACCCTCCCCCTTTCTTCCCTTGTCACATGTCACCACATGTCACGCTTTACTACATAAACATATTGCCATAGGAAAATGTGTTGTTTCGGTGTAAGTGTAACGTTACACTCTTATTACCCCTTCCTTCCCTCTTATCACAAATTCATATATATATATATATATATATATATATATATATATATATATATATATATATATATATATATATATATATATATATATATATATATATATATATATATATATATATATATATATATATATAATGAACAAAAAGTAGGTGAGTTACCGAATGTTAAAAAATGCGCGTATTTTAACGAAACAAGTACAAAATCTATTTTTCGGCATTCGTATTTATTTCTTCCCCTCCCTTCCAATGATATCCTTCTGAAGTAAACGACACCTGACTAGTTGAAATCCGATTTTTACATCTACATTCTTAACGCGTGTAAACGAGTGACTGAATCAGTTTTGTTTGAAAAAACTCCGCACCCCTCGCTTGCACGTTTTTGTTGAAACCTAACTATATGTTTTAGTTGATCTGTTTGCATGATTTGCTGCTTGTGAGCGTAATCCGTTTATAGTAATGAGCGATTATTACTGTTATAATTATTATTATTTTTTTTTTTTGCTTTTACATACATTTTTACAAACAATTAGTTTCAAGTTTTACTTTCCGATTTTACTACTCGTATTGACTACATATGGTAGTGGCGGTGAGGAGGAGGGGGGGGGGGGGGGTAATTGACCTTATATCAGTGTTTCAAGAGGGACCACAGCCTACATGGTTGAGCATCCCTGTTGCATGTAATATATTCTTTTTTTTTTCATACTTTGCTTAAAAAAGAGTTTTGTCTTTGTTGCCTCTTAAAACGTCAGACCGATTGATCTAAGGTCACTGTATAGACGAACTGACACATCAGCTTTTGGATCGGAGCGAGTGTTTGAGTGGTTGTCTTTTCTGGCGAGTTATCGCGTTTGGTGATGTTTCACTGCGACAAGTTATTAGCGGGACGTGAATCGTTTATTAAATAAAACATTATTTTTGAAACTTTTCCGTGATAACCCTAGTTCCGCAACAATGAAAAATCCGATTCAAAATGGCTAAACTTAAGCTGATGCGTCAGCCTGTCTTATACAGTGGGTCTAAACGTTAGACGGCATCGGTCTAAATCAGCGGTTCCCAACCTTGTCCCCCTTGCGAACCCCTTCCATACGCCGAAAGAAGTTGGCGAACCCCTTGAGTACTTAGGTAATAAGTAACAAGGAAAAAAAAAAAAAAACGAACACCCACACAGACAATAAAATGTAAGACATTTTTTTTTTAGTTTGATGCTGCTCCATAGTTTATAAAACATTAATTTCAAAATATATAAGTACAAATATTGCTACGAACTAAAATGATCGCTAGAAAGTGAATGCAAAACAAATTTACCAAAAAATAAACACAGTGATTATTCTGTGTTGAGCTTCAATCAACTTTGAAAAAATTTTGAAAATAGGATATTTTGTGGAACAAAGACGCTCTAAAAAGTTTGGCTGAAATATTTGACGGATTTAATCTTACGTTTAATCTGTTTCAGCAGTTATCGCTGTTTATGAAGAGAATCCTTCTTTACATAAAAACAGAAACGTATTCCAAATGGTAATAAAATTTAAAGTGTCTTTTTCTGACACAGGGGTACATTTATCTCTATAACTAAATCCGAAGTCAATTAAAGAATGATCTTTAAAATATCTCTCAGGGAACTGTCTCAGATTAACTAAATGAAGTTTTTTCTTCCAGTAAAATGAGAAAGATCTCTAGGTTTATGTCTTCTTGAAAAGGACTATGAGCATACCTGTTTTACTATAAGATTTACTGCGTACATTAATCGTGTCATTGCTGAAGAATTTTCTTGTGATTATTCTATAAGTGTAGAGTAAAATTCGTATATTGAAAAATGATAGAAGCTTTCATTTTTCGATACACGCATTTACTCTCATTTTTACACAAAAGGTAATGTATAACACAACAAATATTTTTAAGCTCACTTACTACAAGAAAAATCTTCTACACAAATTTCATAAATTTCTTAGTATATTTATGAAGAACTATATATTCCATATATAGCGCAAATTAAGTTGCATTTAATTGTGTTGATTTTTTTTACTGCGTAAACATCACACTGCCAAATCTTCACCCACAAAAATTTTCTAAATTTTCATATTTCCTGTTGTATTTCTGGGTTGCTAGCCATTCTTTCCCTTTTTTCGATACTAAAGCTCGAAATATTGTGGTCTAGATCTACAATATAGTGTCAAAATTAGCAACAAACAACAGGGCGATCTCATTTCTATGCACAATACAATACAAGTAGCTCTTCGTTGGACTCTAATGATAAACTAAACATCAAAATATTTGAGACGCTCGCATATGATCCATCTAATGTTTTCATCAAGTTTAATTAGTCTTTCGGATCAAAAGCTTCTAAGGAAACGAAAGATTTAAAATTCTTTTATCTGAGAACATAGTATGCATATTGCATAAGTTGAGCTCTTTCGACATGGCTTCAGGGCTATCCATTATGAAAGTGCTATAGCCGGCGCTTTGCAATGACAGACTTTATTCCTTAAATGTAATATATGTCAGCAACTATGCAAATATTTTCAGGCTATGAGTATCGATTGTGCGAGACACAAATGAAAAAAAAAGGAACAAACTTTGCTTGAAACCGCTTGAATATGAGACTTCATCAGAAACAGGCATGTTTTAAAGTTCCGCCATTACAATATTTTTTTTGCGAACCCCCTGAAAACTTCTCACGAACCCCCAGGGGTTCGCGAACCACCGGTTGGGAACCGCTGGTCTAAATCTATCTAGTTTCGTTTCGGAAATCAGAAGAAGCCACTCGTTGAAGTCGTGGCAAAACGTATGATTTCATGTCTGTTTTAAGTAGGATAATATCCATAATAAGATATTTAAAGCAAGCTTTTAAATTCAAATTCTTAATGTATCGTAGAACATCAATCTTTTCCATTTCACGAATTTTGTTGTATTAAGGTGAAAGGTTAAATTTCAGTGAGAATAATTTGTACTTTTGCAGATATAAACCACGAAAGCTAACAAAAGTTCAGATAAGTATGTTACTTTTCCGCTATAGGTTGTGACTGCTCTTTTTCAAACTTTTTCTCCAAACTGTTCAAAACAACAAAGCACTTATTTCTCGTCAAACGGTTAAAAAACAAATAAGGTTGAAATTTAAAATTTAGCATTTAGTTTTAAAATAAATCAATCTATTAAATAAGGCTAGTGGTTAAATTATAAGAAAAATACCACCAAACAAATGAACAAAGCCATTAAATTTATAAAATTTGGATCTGATGTGTGTCACCAACACTGGCGTGGTTGGTGTTGGTCACAAGGTCTACGTATTTATTGTATTTGTCTAGCCTTGATGTGCTTGAGTCTTTCTCTCTGTTGTATTTTCATTTAAAATTCATTTTCGAAGTCTATTTTTGAAAAACTGTTAGATCTGTTTTGGCCTTGCACTTTTAGCGAGACATTCACAAGCCTTATAACCTGAGAGTAAAGTACATAAGAATTTGGGGGGAAATAACGACTAACTATACAGCAGTAATCTCTGCAGAGAATGGGATCGTTTCCAAAACTTTAAAAGTATTTTTTTCTGAAAGAGCATGCTTAAAAACATCGAATCTGACCATTTTTAAAATAGTTTCTTTTAGTTTAATATTTTTTAAAAATTACTCAAACCGGTGCTCTTTCATCGTTTAACGCTTCTGCCGATGACATCACAAATGATGAAATGCCATTCAGTGTTGCCATTCACGGTCCAAAATATTTAATTCGCATCTTTACTCACGTGTATTGGCAAGGACATGGCTGATAGCAAGGGTAGAGCGCAATTGTAATTCGCTTCTTGATTATCATAACGTGGAAATGCGGTAGAAAGATGCGCCATAGTGCATCATTTCTGACGTCATAAAGACCACGCCTTGTTTGAAGAATAAGACATTTTAAAAAATTCATTAAAAAATAACTGTTAGGAAAATGAAAGTATTTTCTGAGTCCATGTTATTTTTTTGCTTATTCTATCAATTTCAGTGACAAAAAGTACTACTTTTGACTAAAGGAAACAACCCCATTATGCTCAAAGGCATAATTACAAGTATATACTCCTACTTACCTTACTAGTATATACTCCTCTACTTTATTACTCCTTTTAAATTTGATTTTATCAGTGAAAAAGCATATCTGTATCGTAGCTCAGAGCCAGATTAACGTGAGTCCAAAATGGCTATTTCAAACTATAACTACGAGTATATAGGAGGATTCATCAATATCAAATTTATTAGTTTTAAAAGTAAAATTAACTTTTAAAACAAATTAATGTATAATAAATTAATGTATAGCTGTGTCGTGAGAAAAGAAATCTTTTTAGCTATAAACGAAAGCAAAGAGTACGTTTGAAAGTCACTGCGATTTATGTTAGCAATCATTAGCTATTAACTGGCATTTTTTCCCCTCTTTTCTGAAGAAAAGAAGAAAGTAACTAAAATACCATAAAACAAGTGCACTGTTTTCTAGAGGATAAATAATATCCCATGGTTACCTTTCGAAAGGAAGATAAAAGTAACAGAAAAGAAATAGATCATTCGCTCTTCATTACCTCATGGAGTGATATGTCCTCAACAGTCGATTTTTTCCCCAGGAGATATTCTTTCTGTGGCTCTTATGTCGCGGGAACAAATTTTTATGGTAGCGTATCAAACCAAGCAGGGTTTTTTTTTTTTTTTCCCAGATTTTCTTCTGACTGCTAATCTTAATATATAAAAATCAATGTCCTGAGATAACATATTTATATATATATATATATATATCAACGCACAGCCAATACGGCTGAAGTCTCAGACTTGAAATTTGGCAGGCATATCCACATGATTACGAAAGTATCCACTAAGAAAGGATTTTCCGAAATACCAATTAGTTCGGGAGAAATTAATTGAAATCCGTTAATTTCTGTGAAATTAAAACCTGTCATTGAAATTTAAATCCCTTATTTTAAGAAGCTTTCCTCCTGTTCAAATCATTATTCAGTACTTCATCTCAACTTTTGGTCGACAGCGAATTTTAAATTTGATATTGTTTTTATTTCTCACGTGATTCTTCGAGGCTTTTCTCAAGTCAAATAATAATGTTTCTGTCTTTTGCTTTCATTTTTTCAAAACTAGAAACGAAGTTTTTAAGAACATCATCATAGGCGGACTATCCTTTTGAATTTAGAAGAGTGCAGTTTCCTGTAAAAGTTTGCTTTGCAGTAACCGTTAATGAATCACAAGGACAGACATTAAAAGTAGCAGGGATCAAATTTAAAGAAGACTTTTTTTTTACACGGCCAATTTTATGTAGCTTGTTCCAAAGTCTGTTCATCAAGCAGCTTAATAATTTTAGCACCAGAAAAAAACAACCAACCTAAAAATGTGTTATACAAAGAAGTTCTTGCTTAAACATAGGTATAACAATAAAATGTGGATGACCTGTGTTTGCAAAGATAATCAATACTTTAAAAGGATCGTTAATAACAGTTAAAGATCGGTTAAGTACAAGGGCATATACATAAAAAGTCCAGGGGCCCCGGGATCCTCCCAAAATTAGAAAAAAATATAGGTAATAAGTAATTATTACAGGGGATTTTCGAAACTAGGTGCCCCAAACACTGTTAACCCTTGCTAATTCCATTACCCGAGCAATGCCGGGTACGGGAATGCTAATATTTCATATGATTTTTTTCCTTACTTATTAGCCATATCCATCAATCCGCTACATGAGGTCATCAAATAATTAAAAATATTTGATAACCTAAAAAAAATGCATTTACAATTAACTGTTCTTTAAATGATTTGATGCCTTGTCAAGACATATCTCAACATGATTGATTTCACATGCTTTTAGTGTTAAGCTAACTGAAAGTTTACTCTCACTACTAATTACCATTTATTACTTTAACCATGCCGAGTTTATTGCCTGTACAAATGTTGTATTTTTATGAAATTTAGTCGTATATGGTGTTGAATAAAAAACACAGTTCAGAGAAAGCCATAATGAGGTCGTTTCCAAAGTTTTAAAAATATTTTTTTTTTTTATGAAAGAACATGCTTAAAAACATATAATCATAACTATTTTTTAAATAATTTGTTTAAGTTTAATATTTAAAAAAAATACTCAAATCGGTGTGCTTTCATTGTTTATATTTCTTGCTGATGACATCACAAATGATGAAATGCCATTCTGTGTTGCCATTCACAGAGCAAAATATTCAATTCGCATCTTTACTCACGTGTATAAGGCAACGATATGGTTGATAGCAAGCGTAGAGCGCAATTTTGATTCTCTTCTTGATTATCATAACGTGGAAAGGGCCGTGGTAGCCCGATCGGTGGAGTGTCGGATTCGGAGCCGGAGGGTCCTGGGCTCGAACCTCGATGGTCGAAGATCCACCGTCGTCATTAAAGGGGACTGGGCGACGTTAAATATGCTCGTGGTCTCAATGTCCTCCAAGTGAAACGATACCTCTGGGGGTGCTAGTACTAGGTAGCTATTAGCTCCTGGACTAGTTCTAAATTCTCATTAACTGTTCGATCCGGTGATGGTGATGCCATCTATCGGTATATAAAATAATGGAGGCAAGGCACTTAGTATGCAGTCCTCGACATAAATACAGTTGTAGTCAGTTGTGACTCTGAATAGGAATAGGAATAGGAATAACGTGGAAGCGCGATAGAAAGATGCGCCAAAGAGCATCATTTGTGACGTCATCAAGACCACGCCTTGTTTTCAAAATCGGACATTTAAAAAATTAATTAAAAAATAACTGTTGGGAAAATGAAAGTATTTTCTGGGTCCATATTAATTTTTTTGCTTATTCTATCAATTTCAGTGTCTAAAAGTACTACTTTTGACTGATGGAAACAACCCCATTGAAGTGTTCGGGTCAAGAATGTGGTATGCCACATGATGTGAATTTTCAGTCGGCCAACTTCAACTTAGAAAAAATATTTATAGAATTTTTCAAAGGTATTATACATTCTATATACTGCAATACTAAAACCAGATGTATTTTTCTCCAAATGACATAATCCGTTGTCACGTTTATTCCAATTTTAGTTATGAGCAACAAAAATTTTGATCGAAAAGTCACTCCTTGTGGCTTGTCACATTTCTGCCCCGAGCCCTTCATTAATCTGGCAATTTGAAACGATTTTTCTCATTGAACTATTTTTACTCAAAGTGGTTTTCTAACTCCAGGAATGTGTTTAAAATTTTCATTGCGATTTGGGTTTTAGCGTGCTTTGCTTTACTTTACACTTGGTTAAAATGTAACTACTTTATTACTCCTTTTAAATTTGATTTCACAAGTGAAAAAACATATCTGTGTCGTAGCTCAAAGCCAGACTAACGTGAGTCCAAAATGGCTATTTCATGCTATAACTACGAGTATATATGAGGATTCTTCAAAATCAAATTTATTAGTTTTTAAAGTAAAATTTACTTTCCATTTTATGTTTGAGTTAAAGTAGTTAACATTAGTAATAATAAATTTTCCTTAAAATTCAACTTTGAAGTTAGTTGAAACTTTCAATTAAACATTTTAAATAAAGTTTCATTTAAAGTAAGATTGAATTTTTACTTCAATGTCTGTTCTAGGTGCTTTATGGTACGGAAGAAAAACTATTTATGACATGCTAAACATGGGGCTAACTGAAATTATTGTATTATCTATTTGCATGTAACATTTACGAAACTGTTTCCTCCATTATCATTGTCTCCTCACGAAATTATTGGACATGTAAGGACATATTTGAAGTTTTGGAGGGTTCCCCTCCCCCAAAAAATTATTTTTTAAATTTTAATAGAAGTTTGACGAAAGAAGATTCTGCAGCGAAGAAAAAACATATTGCATCCGTTGACATGTTGGCGTCACAAATGATCGAATGTTCAGCTCAAAGAAAGATATGCAGTGGCAAAATCGAATTGAATTTGTGTCCCAAAAGACATCTTGTTATCGTAACATGATATCAGTGTAATGATCAGTCTATTGATCGATTGATTTTGATTCTTAGGATGTGCTCTGGTAATCTGGGCCATTCCACGAAAAAGCAGACCGGCACGTGAAAAGATCTATATTTAATTTCAAAACGTGTAAAAGACAAAAGTTTGTTGCCTAAGAATTTACACGTATGTGTGGTTTCTTAGGAGAAAAAAATATTTGTTTATTACATTTTTTTAAATGTTGCTTTTGACACGAAATATAGACATGTCACGTGCGGAACAAAATGTCTGATTTTCTTTGGAATGGCATAGTATTTTTCTTTTTGAGACTAACACTAAAAATTAATTAGTAGGAAAGCAAAGTATATATTTAACAGGTTGCAATAACAGATTCGAAGGATATATTGCTAAAACAAAGAACTCTGATGCAGGTGTCCAAACATGGGTCCCACACGTGACAGGTAAACTTCATTTAAAAAGTTCCAATTTAAAAAGAAATTCGAAAAAGATTTTTGCTTAAAAACTCACACGAGTCAAGTACTTTCACTTGGTCTTCAAACTTTAAATTTCTAGCCATTACTAATTTGTATATATATATATATATATATCATCAAAAACAACCCTGTTGTAAAAATTTCCCCGCCAAGAAAACCTTAACTTTTCCGCACAAAAAAGAAAACCTGCATCCTAAACCCAAAAACCCTCAGCCATAAAAGTTATGATATCTAGTTTTCCCGCCAAGTATCTGCCAAACTATCATCCTCTCTCTTCTTCTTTTTCATCACAGCTACTTCCATTAGAACCTTCTCCCACCTTCAACTCCTCAGAAATATGGATAGATCTTTTAAATTGCTTATCTCGTTTGGCGAGAAGCTTTTTGCTCACCAAGCAACCACTTCACTTTGAAAGCTTCCCGCCAAACGAGATAAACAATTTAAAAGATCTATCCATATTTCTGAGGAGTTGAAGGTGGGGAGGAGGTTCTAATGGAAGTTAGCTGTGATGAAAAAGGAGAAGAGGGAGGATGATAGTTTGGCAGATACTTGGCGGGCAAACTAGATATCATAACTTTTTATGGCTGAGGGTTTTTGGGTTTAGGATGCAGGTTTTCTTTTTTGTGCGGAAAAGTTAAAGGTTTTCTTGGCGGGGAAATTTTTACAACAGGGTTGTTTTTGATAAGATATCACATCTTTTTGCATTGATATTATTACTTTGTCTGTATTTTTAGAATTGAGAACTTCAAGTCAGAAAATTTTCAATTGAAACAACGCTGTTTTGCGTTTTCAAGGAACAATAATGGCTAGCCTAATTTTACGTCAAGTTATTTTCTGACTATTAAGATTCTATGTTCATTTTGCGAGAATTGGGCGTTTAAATTTTATTGCAATCCTTGTATCCTCTCTGTTGCAAAGAAAACTTCTTGAATAATAAAATACTATATTTTAATCTTCGAGTTGAACCGAACCATTGCTTCGGTCACTCGTCTGGTCTGCTAATTCTATATTAGCTACCAGTTTGTTTCGCACTCTTGGCTTCCTTAAGAGGTTTTTTCATCTCCAGCTCAGTCACTTTCCTATGCCGGGCTGATGAGTGCTAATAAGCACGAAACTGCAGTCCTCGGCTGGAAATGACTGAGCTGGCGGTGTATTTCACGTATTTTCATGAAGGTTTCTTTAAATGTTTTACAGCTTTAGGGCTATTTTAATCTAGCTTTTCACTTTTTGTTTAATTACATTTTTCTTAAATCGTGGATTATTTTACTTTTTATGGGATAATTTTAATTGTTTGGTGATTTATCTTTTTTTGATAGAAGTCTTTGTCTTGTTTAATACCTAGTTTTGTTTAAAAGTTCATTTAAAAAACGAAATAACGCATGTTATCACCAAGCAAAAAAAAAAAAACGAAGCCATTAAATATTTTAAATTTGAATGTGTCAGAAGATCTATACAATTTCACTCGATGTCAAATCGCGAATATCCCAAATTTGCCATAGCGAATGCGCATGTTGCGCGCGGACTAAGCTCATTAAAAGTCTTGCTTAAATTAATTGCAAAAAATTTTTCAGCTAACAAATTACTGCAAAGCACGGATATCCACACACGTATTTCATCTATTTTCAATTCATTATATGTTGTTTGTGAAAAATCCATTAATTTAGAAAATAAGCAAATCAATAAAAAAAGTGCTTTTTTTCGCTTTCAATTAAAAAGTTATATGTGCCGTATTCATATGCGTACAGTTTCATATAATTTGTCACGTAAAATATTGTAATGGTTTAACCCCAGTTTTGCGCCGACATTTAAAATTCTTCCCTCCATAAATATATCAAAACTGAAAAACAGGGGGAAGGAAATTTCGTATCGGCAAAACTTTGAGGGGGGGGGGAGGACAGCATTCTAATCTCATTCATTAATTTGTTTCTCTGCTTAAGTATAAACAAACAACATATCTCATTGGGCTTTCTGTTTCAGATTCTAAGTCTGCGCGCATGCGCAGTCGCTGTGGCAAATTTGTGATATCCGCGATTTAACGTCTAGTTGCAACTGTTGGATATGTTTTAGTCTTGATTGAATTTCAGTTCCTAAGACAACTTTGGAATAACTGTTAGATCTGTTCTAACCTTGGAATTGCAGTCCGAGATTTAAAAAAAAAAACCCTATGAGCTGAGAGTAAGTACATAAGAATTTAGGGAAAATTGGTGATTTTCAAACTTCAATTACTCCGGCCCATGATGTCCCTGGGGGTTGAATTTTTGTATATGTACTCAATGGCCCCCCCAAGAATATGTATACAAAAAATCATTACCGTAGCCCCCCGGAGGGCTGCGATAAAACCCCGGGAAGGTACAATTTGGGGGGTAAAAACAAGGGGGGGGGGAAGGGGAGGGGGGTCAAATGGCACAAAAGGCACATCAGTAGGGCACAAGGAATGTGTGTGCGAAATTTCAGCTTGATTCCTTTTTTCGTCTGGGCTGTAGCCCTGTCAAAGAAAGCGAAAACTTTTTTAAACAGCGATTTTACGGTGTCAGGGGCCACTAGAGATTGAGTGTACCAAAAATCAACTCCGGGGGTCTTCATGGGGCTGAGATACAGAGGGGTGAAAAACCCAAAAAAACCCCACCTTGTTCTGTCGTGTAATCTTGTTCTTGGTTGCTTTTATTTTCTTTCGTCTTTGGCGGTGGATTTGCTTCTGTTGGCTGCTGACGTTTGGTTTCCTTGGCGGCGCGGGACGCTCCCGCATCCCGTGATATATATATATATATATATATATATATATATATATATATATATATATATATATATATATATATATATATATATATATATAATTATATATATATATAAAAACCGCAAGGGAAATGTTGTCCAAACTGTCCCACACGTCACCGTGGAATTACCCATTTTTGCTATTTTTATTACTTACTTTCATTTTACGAACTGACGAAGAGAAATACTTTGCAAGTTTGAAACACAAGTTTGATCTTAAAAAAAAAAAAAAAAAAAAAAAAAAAAATGTGCCTTAATAAAGGGTGTCCCAAAATTAACGCAAGATTTGAATTTGCCACCATTTTTTCCATAAACTGTTGGCAGCCATGAAAAAAGAACAATTTGACAGTTGAGAGTTTAGGGGTTAGTAAAAGTGGGGTGTTATTGTACCATACAGCTAGAGAGAGAGTGAAAACATTTCAATGACTGCATAAGGCATTTCCTAGTCGCGTACTCTCTCATTTCGGTGATCAAAAATTGGCACCCTAGGTCGTGTGATTTAACATTTTTAAATTTCTTTTTATGGGGTTATTTGAATTCAAAGGTCTATGTCAACAAGCCCACAACCACCCGTGCATTACCGTGTTGCGATACCGAGCGCCAATAACAGTAAACTGATTGACCATCCTCAACTTTCATTATTTTTGAAACAATTGTTAAATAATGAAAGCGCGTTATTGTATCGTATAACCGCTCCATTTTTGATTACCCTAAACTCTCAGCTGTCAAATTGTTCTTTTTTCAGGGTTGCCAACCATTTATTGCAAAAATGGCGGCAAATTCAAATCTTGCATTAATTTTGGGACACCCTTTATATTGTTACACCACTCCGCTAGCCAGCGTAAGAAGATTGAAATAAAACGAACGATATACAAAATATTTCATTTTATAAATCTATAGAATGACTAAAATATTCCTAAACCCGCAATAAATGTACCACTAAACTTTATTTGGGATTTTAAAAAACATATATACTTACAGAACGTGGTCTCAAATTGGTATTTTGCTCAGTCGAGTAAGCCGTTCAATTTTTAGTTGATAACAGATTTATTGCATTCGTAATCTTTTCAGGCAATTTAATAAAACAAAAGAACATTAATATGCTATTTTAGTATTCCAGTAGCAAAAATAATCCTTGAAAAGTCTTCGGCGGCAACTTATAAAGTCAAAAACAAGGTACACTCCTTTTGTGAAAACTTTTACATGAGTTCTTAGGGGATTAAAAGAACAAAGAACCTTCTCAAAAAAGAGTCTAAAGAACCACCATTTCTCAATAGTTTTGTCTCCCTTGGCAGCGCTCCCATGACATTCTATAACTTTCCTCTTCTGCTTCCGCGACTCCGAGGATGGGAGAAAGCTCATTACGATGCTCAAAAACCTTGCTTCTAGAAAGCAGGTGGTTTGTCTCCCAAGAATCATAGTTTTTTTCTTTCTTTTTTACATTTGAGGCTGGGGTTCTGTAGTTTTCGAGCTATACAGCAACGCGTGAAAATGTTCTAATAATTCTGTCTTCACACTAAAGAATGTGTCATTTTACAATGAAATTTAAGAAAGGCGCTAATTAAATGTTCTATTTAAAGTCTTGTCATATCATACACTGTTAAAAATTCAGGAAACTTTTATGGTAATTATTACTGTAAAATGTTGTGTTTACATTACAGAAAAAAAAATTACAGCAAATTGTACCGAAGAAAATAAACGATTGCAGCGCCAATTGATACACCACATGACTTACAGTGCAAAGCATATAAGACTGTATTTACCTTACTCGATGCGGCCCAACTCGTATGGTGAGCAGCGAAGTCACCTGCCATTTCGAAGGTCCCGAGATCGGACCTGCAGTTCGAATTTGAGTTTTTTAACTCTCGTTTATTCTACCGCAAAATTTTACAGTAAAATAGGATTTTAAGGTAATAGTTACTGGCAACATGGATGCCAGTAACTTTTACCGTAAAATTTCAGGAACTTTTTTAACAGTGTACAAGGTGTCACAGAATGCGGTGCATAAACTTGGTGATAAGGTAGAGAAAATAGCACACTGGGGGGAAGAAGTTATACTGAAAATATCACGAATCTTATATCTTTAAACGAGCAATTCTTGTGGCTATATATATATTTCTTTTCTCGGAAACGGCTATAACGATTTGGATGAAATTTTGGATTTAATTGTAGTTTTGCATTCTAAGTTCATCTACATCAGTGTTTTTTCTGTAAAAACGCGATTTTTTACAAAAAACAGTTTTTTAATATTAAGTGAAATTGAGTTAAGCCTTGAAGTAAAATGTGAGTTGACGCACCAGGCAGACGATTTGCAACCATAACAATGAAAATTTGTCTCTTCTCACTTTAAAATTTTATACTTGCTTAGGGTTGCCAGGCTTTGCTGATATTGGCTACTTTGGCTAATTTCAAACATACTTGGCTGAAAACAAATTCAAAAGCATTATGTAAGTCGATGTAAGGCTTTTTTTTTTCTTTTTTAAGTGAAACTATTGTTTGACCATCCTATTTTATTTTATTTTATTTATTTATTTTCTTTTTACACTTCAAATAGTTTAACATGTTTTTTACATCACGCATCTAAATTTTATTTCGAAGAAGTGTATGTCTTGAGATTGTTTATGTTTTGTTGACAGTTGTTATCATTTGTTGGAATGGTTTGTGGATCATCAGTTTTGATGGATATCATGCTGTATGTAGCATTTTCTGGCGTAAAAACTAAAAGTACTTATTCAAAAAGAAAATCTCGATTGGGATAAAATCGTGAAACGCATCATAGTATGAAAGGAAGTATTCGGTTAAAAACCGATTTCACCATAGCAAAACCAAGGTCAAAATATTTTAATTACTGACAAGAAAATTGTATAGTGGAAACAAACGTAACAGATAGTTTAAAGCAAAATATTGATTTAATTACATTCAGAATCTTCTTTGTTTGGTACTTTAGTGTTATAAGAAGGTCGAGTACATAATATTTCGTTAACGTGAAGCTTTTCAAGTATATTTGGAAAAGTATTAAACCTTAAAAAAACACAATTTGACAAAAAAAAAAAAAAAATTCTTTTAAAGCCGAGCGAAGCTTGGTTGTCCAGGTACTTTAATATGAACCGATACAAGAATTGATTGTATTTGTACAGTTGAAATATTTCGCAAGCTTAAATTTTCGCGATCAGGCTTTCGCGAAAATAAATTCTTTTTCAGTACATGAAAACTTTTCACCCAACTTCAATTATGTAAAAATCTGCAATAGTAAAAATCTGCGTATCTTTGAAAATATGCACATTGTAGTTTATAAATTTAAAAGTCTTCTTAGTATTTAAACTATACATGTTTACTTAACTAGCAAAAAAATCGTTTGAATTAAGTTTATCAAATTACGTGCATTTGTCATCAGCCATCCAGAGCTTTCGGATACAAAATCGTTAAAATAAAGAATTCTTACGCAAAAAACATCTTCTAAAAAAAACTACCAATTTTAGAAAACTGAATTTCAATCCATTAAAATGGATTCCCTGCGAGAGCGTCGTAATTGAAGTTTGGCTTGATTTATGTTTTTCTCTAAGTTTTTTCCCGAAAATATTAATCTAATTAACACTGCGCCGAAGGAATCGTTGGCTGTTCTGTGATAATGAATCACGGAAGCCGTCTAGTTTGTTTTGGTAACTGTTATTGCTCCTACAATTATTCTTCATTAATCGCCATTTTTTTACTTATTTATTGAGCCAGTGAGTTATCATTTCCTCTGGAGAAGTAATTACATTAGAAAGTACCATTTTCTGAGAATTTTTAATGAGCGCATTTATTGGAGGTGGAAGTTGTAGTAGCTATCATGCGAGCTCATGAAAAATGAACGTGAGAATTATAGGAAAATAATTTATTTTTATTTCAAAAAGCATATAAGTATAATTACACACATCAGTTTCAATATAACCAATTGCAATTTACAAGTAAATCCACAAAGTTGGATTAATATACTGTATTTCAGAATTCTTCAAATTTGAAATGACCTACTTTTTAGCCGAAAAATGAACGCTCCAAGGAGTTGTCAGGATGACACGAAACTGTACATACGGGAGGGATGATTACAACAGGGCTGTCCAACTGGCAACATATATTGTGTCGCCCGCCAACTTTTTATTCAGCATATTTCTTTTTTCGACATTTTATGGTATCAACAAGCATTCGAGACTACCATTCTTGATCAAGGCGGGCTTCCTGAAATTTCCTTTCGATTGCTATTTAAACCCTTTCATTGTATTGGGAGAAAAAGATACAGGACATCTACAGGTCATGTTCAAGCAGTCCTACAATGCACGCTGGTGTTCAAACGAATTCCAAAATATAGTATGGGTTCGCGTTGGCGGGGAGAGACAAGGAGGGAAGAGAGAAACATTTCAGATAAGCAAAACCTGCCTGCAATTGGTTAAAAATAAAGACCCCTCCCCCCCCCCCCCCACTGACTCTACGGTCTTTGTTGATTTCGAAAAAGAAATTGAGAGCTTGCTCTCTTCAGCTCGCCGTTCTTTTCCGTTGATGATATTGATTTGATTGGTTGCGACGAATGTTAGGTTATCGGATAAGCTTGCATAAGCTCGGATACGCATTCCTGTCCTTGTAAAGATGGCGGATCGGCCTCAGTTTTCCCATTTAAAATTTAAGCAAATTGTTTTATAATCCTCCCGTTTCATTGTTTTATAATAAATAATTCAACTATTAATTGTTGTTGTGTAAGAGGTAAGAGATTATTGTTCAACTTTTTCAAACTGCGGCCCACCAGGTGATCAGTAACCGGAATTCTGGCCTGTGAGTACTTTGCAATTGGACAGCTCTGGATTAGAAAATGAAAGCAAAATGATCATTGACTAAAGGAAAAATCCCAAATGCATGGAGGTTTAAGTACCGTGTTGAGCCACATCTAGCGTAAAGTTAACCTGGGAAAACGAGCGCTTCTTGGTCGAGCGTTAGGACGCGCGGGGGTCATTAAATGACCCCAATTCCCAATCATACGCAAATAAAAACATCATTTTTCGACTTGTTTACTCTTAGAACCATTACGTCTTATAGTTTTGGACATTAAAATTGAATTTTAGACGTAAGTGCGATTTCATTAAATGAGCTTTACATCGCACTTATAATGAAAGTATTTCTACCTTTGTTCTTTAAATCAAGTTCAGACACACAGCGAATAATAATGCTTTTTGTAAGTTTTACGAACTTTATAACAATTATAACGCTGTTATTGGTATTTTTAATGCATAAACTTGTAGAATTAATACTAAAAAGTATTCATTTTTTATTAAAACTAAAGCAAAAGAAAAAAGCGCTACATTCAAGACAATCTTCGTCTCACTTTACATCATATTTTCCAATTAAAAAATCACACTTATTCAATTCGTTTAAAGTATTTTCATCCTTTTTTAACTCTGTATCATATTTGCTGAAATTTTCAATATTTAAGAGTTTTTTTTTCTAAAAAAAATCTTTAGCTTCATATTTTTCATTGATGAAACAATTATTTGATTCAATTTCAGCAAAAAGTGTTCAAAAAGGACGTATTTGACTCTTGTATGATTGGCATTACTATTTACATGAAATAACTTCAATATTGAAAGGATATAAACACAATAACCAAATTGGAAATTCGAAATAGTTGGTCTGTGAAACAAACGGCAGGACGCGCGGGGTCATTTTATGACCTCAGTAATTGGTTAAACGTGTTTTAGTGGAATACAAATACCACAGATTCATTCAAACTGCTACAAAAATGTAGATGCGGGGACCAAACTCAGCTACTGATAAGAATAGAATGAACTCGTGGCTAGTTTTTTGGCAATTGCTATTTGCAGAATGCTTGGGGTCATAAAATGACTCCCGCGCGTCCTCCCGGGTTACAAGACGATACTTTCGAGCATTGAGGCATAGCAGTCTCATATGTTGTCCTACGCCACCTCGTACCGCAAATACTGTAAACGCGCCACTAACGCGATCATTCTATGCTGTCCAATTTCCTGTGTGAAATGATCTTAGACTTGGGACGAATCAGGCTATTGCGCGGGTCAAAGAAGGTAATATTGTAGAAAAGAAAATAACCTGGCACAATTGCTGTGTGTGACCGAGCATTGTCTTTCTAAAAAACGGCTCTTGGAAACCCGGCCGTGTGTGCGAACACATGTTTCTGAAGCATGACACTGACGTAACGCTGAGCTGTTATGATGCTGTGGATCAATATTAGAGTTGACCATGTCTCGTAAAGGATAGCACCACAAAACATCAGCTCAGCTGTGGGTGCAATGTGCCGCTTGCCGATTTTTCCGTTTTGCATTATGTCTCAATTATCGGAGTGAAAATTCAAAAGCATAAAGTTCACCACTTCAAAGCGAACTTCGGTAAAAGTTCAACCTTTTGCCAAATTACATACAAACATTTTGAAAGATTAAGGGGGTCCGGGACACAAAAATCGTCAAATTTTGCAATTTTTTTTTATAATTTGAAAAAATGCTCCGTTTCTTTTTGCTTAAGAAGACGTTTGAATCTTGTTTCTACCTTAAATAGAACGAAAGATATAGTTATTTTTGTTGCATGCATCTAACTAATGTGTACTTAACTTTAAAACTTTTAACGCGTTTTTCTCCATGATGCAATTTTTCCCGATTTCTTGCATTCAAACTCTTATAAGTCAGGAACCGATAGAGATAAAGTAATGAAACTTGGAGCATATTTTTTTCAAGCAGTTTACTTTAATTTTTATTCGGCGAATTTAAAAAAAACGTTTACTGCAAAAATTATGATTTTTTTAAAAAAAAGTATCTCCGAATTTTTCGAAATTTTTCTTCAAATATTTTTTATTTTTTATTGAATCAATATTTTTAAAATCGCCGAATAAAAATTAAAGCTTAGATATTTGTGCATACTTTTTTGAAAAAAAAATTGAAAATTGACCATTAATATTTTGAGTTATAGCAATTTAAAGCAACCCCATTTTTTTGAAAAAAACTAATTAAATTTAAATAAAAAGTAATTTTTTTTCATATTTATGTTATGATTTTGCTTATTAAATAAATGATGAATCAGTGCAAAAAATTTCAAAACTCTAAAGTACATAATAAAATTTTTTTCAAAATGTGTCCCGGACCCCCTTAAGTGATACAGAGCTCAACAATTACTGCATTCAACATACTCTTTGAACTTCAAAGGAACCCTCTGTACTAAATCGATAGACAGCTCATCTTTACTAATAATAAAGCTGAAAGTCTCTCTGTCCGGAGGATGTCTGTAGGATGTCTGGATGTCTGTAGGATGTCTGTGACGCGCATAGCGCCTAGACCGTTCGGCCGATTTTCATGAAATCTTTATCTTTATTATTATTATTATCTTTACTAATAATAAAGCTGCAAGTCTCTCTGTCCGGAGGATGTCTGTAGGATGTCTGAAGGATGTCTGTAGGATGTCTGTGACGCGCATAGCGCCTAAACCGTTCGGCCGATTTTCATGAAATTTGGCACAAAGTTAGTTTGTAGCATGGGGGTGTGCACCTAGAAGCGATTTTTCGAAAATTCGATGTGGTTCTTTGTTTATTCCAATTTTAAGAAAAAAAACTATCATAAATTACGAAATTATCATAACGTGGAACCGTAGCATGGGCACAAGCCAATCGGCGAGATACGAAATTATCATAACGTGGAACCGTAAGATGGGGACAAGCCAATTGGCGAGAAAATTCACCATAAATTATTTGTAAATATACAAGCGAACCAAAAGACCTTTAATTTTTCTATTACGGGCGAAGCCGTGCGGGTGCCACTAGTATATACATAAATGACCTGAATTATGCTTGCATTTGATAAGCTTCCCGGCATCAAATTAGGCGCCCTTGCGCAAGGAAATCAGCTGCTAAGATAATGTATTAGTTAATTCAGAACGATATGTATGAGGTTAGAGAACAGGGTTCATTCTTCAGTGATATATATTGAGGAAGAAATTTTTCTCAATGTCCGAAACTCAAATTGCTTTTTAATGATCAAAAAAAAAAAAAAAATAAAAAAAAATAAAATAAAATAAAATAAATAAAATAAATAAATAAATAAATAAAAATTAATTTGAAGTTTGAATATCTAGAATTCAAATTATGCTTTTCGCAATCACGAGTGTGTTTGTGTATGTAAGCGTGTGTGTTTCCGTCTGTGTGCAGGTATGAGTGTGTGGGTAATTGCGTGTATGAGTGTTTGTGGTAGGGGGGGGAATGTGTATGTGTGTGTAGGCATATGTGTTTGTGTCTGTGTGCAGGCATGAGTGTGTGTGTATGTGTAGGTGTCTGTATGTATGCGAGTGTGTGTATGTGTTTGTATATGTGTGTAGGTGTATGTATGTGTGTGTATGTGTTTGTTTGTACGTGCGTGTAAGTGTAGGATATTGACGCAACCTGGAGACGGCTTTCGCTAGAAGAGCGGCATCGTGAGGAGCCGGTCGACGGTGATGCTGCAGAGGGTGCTGGCGGGAAAATAAAATGATAGCACATCAAAACAGTCAAATGAAAGCAATAAGCAATCGTGATTGCTCAGTAAAAGAAAAATCCATGTCTATGTGTAAAAAAATCTTTACTAATAATAAAGCTGAAAGTCTCTCTGTCTTGATGTCCGGAGGATGTCCGGATGTCTGTAGGATATCTGTGACGCTCATAGCGCCTAGACCGTTCGGCCAATTTTCGTGAAATTTGGCACAAGATTAGTTTATAGCATGGGGGTGTGCACCTCGAAGCGATTTTTTGAAAGTTCGATGCGGTTCTTTTTCTATTCCAATTTTAAGAACAAAAATATCATAAGATGGACGAGCAAAATACGAAATTATCATAACGTGGAACCGTAACATGGGTACAAGCCAATTGGTGAGAAATTCACCATACATTATTTACAAATATACAGGCGAACCAAAAAACCTTTAAATTTTTCTATTACGGGCAAAGCCGTGCGCGTACCACTTAGTTGTACATAAAATAAATTATCGTCTAACCCCAGCAACGATGCTCATGGTTGTTGAATGAAGCTTGACAATACGCGATAATACAACGTAGAACCAGAGATACTGAAGTAAAACTTCATTCTCAAATACGGCGTCAACGCCGTTGAAAACTGTAGCTTTTGGTACATTGTAAAATGATTTTCTTTATACTAATAATAAAGCTGAAAGTCTCTCTGTCCGGAGGATGTCTGTAGGATGTCTGTGACGCGCATAGCGGCTATACCGTTCGGCCGATTTTAATGAAATGTGGCACAAAGTTAGTTTGTAGCATGAGGGTGTGCACCTTGAAGCGATTTTTCGAATATTCTATGTGGTTCTTTTTCTATTCCAATTTTAAGAACAAAAATGTCATAAGATGGACGAGCAAAATACGAAATTATCATAACGTGGAACCGTAACATGGGTACAAGCCAATTGGCGAGAAAATTCACCATACATTATTTGTAAATATACAGGCGAACCAAAAGACCTTTTAATTTTTCTATTACGGGAGAAGCCGTGCGGGTACCACTAGTAATTGATAAGTGAGTACTGGTACAACCTTTTCCAGTCGTTTTCTTTTTTAGAAGTGTTTTAAAGGTAATTATCACTTCCAATCCATCAGCGAAAATGGTTGGAAACCTTATTTCATTTTTTAAACTACGAGCTGTTCACTGGTAGATCAACCTTATCTTTCAAGGGTGATTAACATGAAAAAATAAGGAAGAAAAACGATGTATTTCTATTCACGTAAGTTCAAAGGAATTTTACACGCTTCGCGCTCATTTGAAAAAAAATTGAATTTTGACATCTTGGATTCAAATTATGTTTTTCGCAATCACGAGTGTGTGTATGTAGGCGTGTGTGTTTGTGTGTGTGGGGTATGAGTGTTGTGTGTAGGGGTATGTGTATGTGTGTGTAGGCACGTGTGTTTGTGTCTGTGTGCAGGCAGAAGTGTGTGAGTAGTTGTGTGTATGAATGTGTGTGTATGTAGGGGGGGGGGTATGTATATGACTGTGTAGGCATATGTGTTTGTGTCTGTGTGCAGGCATGAATGTGTGGGTAGTTGTTTGTATGTGTGTGTGTATGTGTTTGTGTGTATATGTGTGTGCGTGTGTATGTGTGTGTGTAGTTGTGTATGTATGCGTGTGTGTGTAGGACATCGATGCAACCTGGAGACGGCTTTCCCTATAAGAGCAGTATCGTGAGGAGCTGATCGACGGTGATGGTGGCGGTGAGAAAATAAAATCAAAGGAGATCAAAAAACAGTCAAGTGAGAACAATAAGCAATCGTGATTGCTCAAAAAAAAAGAAAAAAAAAGACATTGATAATCTTTCTTCCTTTGCGCAAAACATTTAATATGCTAATTGCCTTTTCGACTGAAAAACATTTAATTTGTTTACACGTCTAATGCAATATTTTTAATTAATAATTCTATCTTCCAACTTCAATGAGTGTTATTACACACAAGAAAATTATCAAACGATATTTTTTAAAAGTTGACATTGTTGCATCAAGATTGGATTAGTCTAAAAGATGTATTAATCACTAGCTTTTACCCGTGGCTTCGCTCACGTTGATGTAGTTTTTTTCAATTGATTCAAGTTAATGATCAACACAGGGAGAGGTCAAATAGTTACCAAAAAATGGTTTCTCCCCAGTTTCGCCGACATTTAAAATAGCCTACCCACTTAAATATATCAAAAGATGTGATGAAAACTGAAAATCATGGGAGGGGGGGGGGGGGGGTAAATGAAGTGTCGGCGAAACTGGGAAGACAACCAAAAAAATCACACAACATAAATCAGGAAATCGTTCTGGAAAATAATCAGCCAAATCCATGTATTATTTGCCTATTTTGTGCAAAAAATTTTACTTTAAAATTTAACTTAAGAAAAGCCTTGAACAGTCAGACGAAAAGCAAAACTAGTGAACAATACAACAGTTGTCGCTATCGTAAAGGGAGTTGAGATGATACCCTAAATACTATTTTGTGTTGAGGAAAGCCTTCGAACATAGAACTATAAAGTTCATAACTCGTTTTTTATTCTACTTAGAAATTTGGAACAGGTGCCATCTTCAGCAGAAAAATCAGAGCTTTCGATGGACATATAATGTTAATATGTGCAAGTATTTTTTCATCCTCATATTAGAGAATTTATACGAAAATTTGGTTTTATCGCCCCTAGGGGGTTTTTGCCCCCCCATAACGGGGTGAAAACTACCCTATGTGTTATTCTGATGCATAAACTGTATTATTTTAAAGTTTCATCAAAATCCATTCTGTAGTTTTTGCGTGAAAACTACGAGTTGTTGAGTAACAAACATCCATACATCCATACATCCATACAGACAAACTTCCGCATATATAATAGTAGTAAGATTACTCAAATAAATTATTTACTCCTTGTAGAACCTGATACGCACTAACTTGATGTAAAGTGTCTGCCATAAGAAATCTCTGTTAAATAAAACTATCTAAAAGTTTTGAAATTGCACAAAATTTTAAAGAGGTATGGGTTTTCTAAAAATAGAAACTCAAAAACAAAGCGCTCCATCCATCCGACTACACAAAGGAGAGAATAACACAAGTTTCCAGAATAATGGAAGTTCATATGTTAAATGGTTGGTCTCACTGCTTGCATTTCTTTCTCTAAAATGCAAAATTCTGTTCGGTAAGAGAATATTTCATTCTGGAAGAAAATGACAAATGGTTTTCCGTCTCTCACTCAGCATTTTTGAACGCAAATCGTTTGAATGACCTCTGCCATTAGCTCAGAGCAGAGTTTAGAGAGAAGGTTGCGTTTTCTTTTGGCGAGGTTTAAAAAAATTATAATATTAACGATGAATTTGCACACAAAGAGGAATCTTGTGTCACGTGATACATCCGGACCGGATGTAATACAGCACTGATGATCACCACTGCCAGGGCCGTAACCAGACTTTTGTTTTGGCGTGGGTTATACCTAACATTTTTTTAAACATTTATATGGTTTATCGAATTTGGTCTCATGTGTATTCTATTGAATTTTGCTACAATAAATTATCTAAATTGAAGGAGGGTATGTTCTTACAAGACGCCATATTGTTACATATATTATTGCTACAGCTTGAGGACTTTGTATTTTCCAGGGATAATGTTTTACTTCATTTGAAAAAAAAATTAAGAGACTAAGGCTCCGGGACCAGATAATATTTAGTCAAAAATTTTTAGTTGAATGTGCAGAGGAATTAGCAGATGTAATTGTAAATATTTTTAATGCGTTTTATAACTCGGGGACAGTGCCAGAGGACTGGAAGCTGGCTAACATTACACCGCTCTTCAAGAAAAGATCTAAAGGGAGTGTGGGAAATTATAGACCTGTGAGTCTAACTTCGATGGTTTGCAAAATTTTTGAAACATTGATAAAAATTAAGATAGTAAATTTTTTAGAGACTAATAATCTATTGACAAGTTTTCAGTACGGTTTCAGGAAAGGTAAATCTTGTGCAACTAATTTATTACATTTCTATGACAAAGTTACCATGGCTTTGATTAATAAGAAGCCTGTAGATGTTGTTTACATTGATTTTCAAAAAGCTTTCGATAAGGTACCGCATTTGCTAAGTAGAGGATACTTAGCAAATTAGCTGATATTGGAATAGGAGGGAAAACTTTCATTTGAGTAAAAAACTGGCTGTCCGGAAGGAAACAAAGGGTAGTTGTAAGGGGAAATTATTCTAATTGGAGTGAGGTTTTAAGCGGGGTTCCTCAAGGATCAGTGTTAGGGCCTGTTTTGTTCATTGTTTTTATGAACGATATTTATAAAAATATTTCTGGGAACATGAATTGTTTTGCTGATGATGTCAAAGTTATGGGGAGTGTAGAAAATGAAGAAGAAGCAAATCAGCTGTAAGAGGGGTATGGCTGTTAATGTTGGGAAATGTCAAGTGCTACATTTAGGACATGGAAATAAGTGTACAAATTATTATTTGTAAGGTCCAGTCACTAGTCAGGCAGAAAAAGTTACTGATCTGGGTGTTCATAAAATATTTTTTTAAGTTTCATTATTATTATTTTTTTTGTTGATCTTTTAATGTATCACTTATCCCCCTCCCCCCCCCCAAAAGGGCGGAAAATTGAGGAACCGCCCTGGGCGGTAGAAACCGTAGCTAAGCTACTGCACAAATGGGTGATTCTCCAAAATCCTAACAATAGTATGTCCTAGGAGCCTAACACAGGGATTTTTTGTCCTAGATTTTTTTTTTTAATACAGTAGGCCCTCGTATTACGTGGGGGTTTACTTTCCACGGAAATACCGCGTAAATTGAGACCTATTACTAGAGTTAAAATAGGGGTTTTGTTCCGTAGATAACAAAATACTTCATTCTATTGATGACTAATTGTATAATAAGTTTAATGTGTACTGATATCGACTGTTATGCACAGCATGTATAAAGAAAACATAAATTAATTTCGTGAACTGTTTATAAAGAGGAGATGGCTATGATAATCTTTTGGAAGTTGTTAAGAATTTTTCTCAGTAATTCTTTGCAGAGCATTACCGCATCCATGATTGCTTGCGTCATTTCCATGACAGAAGCTGCCTTCACTAACAAATCAGAAAAATCCTTTCTATTGTCAAGGGATGGCTCAACATTTTCAATGTGAACAGTTTTTGGTTGTACGTTCCGACGTCGGTATCTTCGTTGGTTTTGGCCTCCTTTGTTATTCCTAAAAGCTTTTCTTCCAGTGAGTTCTGAACTGTGTGAGTTTAATGACTTTACTTCTGGAAAGAGCTCTGGAACCAATCGCATAAAATGTCTCCAGTGGCCCAAGCTCGATTATTAGCACGCCAAAATGCAGTTGATTGCGCGCAATCTGCAATCTTTAGGAGTTTGGATTTTGAAGACAGGGGAAAATTTTGTGTTTGCATTGCAGCATCCGCGTAAAACCGAAACTCATCCGCGTAAAATAAAATAAAGGTGTCAAATCTGAAACCGCGTATAATCGAAACCGCGTAAAATAAACCCGCGTAAAACGAAGATCTACTGTAGTTAGAAATAACTTTTCTGATGTTATTCCATTATTATTAAAACAAGAACCCACTTATTTTTTCCTACAAAATTTCTTGAATAACCAGAAAATCACTCTTTTGGCGTGTCCCCATTCGTTTCTCAAATATACTTAAATTATTTAAAAATTGTGTGTCAACATTCTGGAAATTCAATTTGTAGTACTAAATTACCCATACTTAAAGATGTAAAATGACATCCTTTAAATAAATTTAATAATTTAAACAATCAAGATACGTCATTTTTAAGTTTGTCCCCAGTTTTCACGTCATTCTCCTGCCTTAAGAATGAGTTCAGTTATTATAGATTAAAAAAGAAATTTTTAATTTGCTGTGCTACAACACTGTTTATTATCACCATTTTGTTGGATTCCTTGAGCACTTTGTCTGTATGATTTGTCATAAATGGGTATGTAACATTTTTGCTTGCTATCATTCTACTGGTGCGTGTTAAATAAATAAAAAAACAACAATTCTACTTATAGTGCGTAGTTGAATTAAGAGGTTAGATTAGAAAAATAACATTCTTTACCTCACACACAATTATGATCCTGGACTTACTTAACAGCCAATTTACAAAGCGAATGTCATACTCCTGGCTCAAAAAAAAAGTCGATTCTTCTAGCATTACTTATCACGCGCTGGTAATAAATTTAGTGGAATAGAATTCATTTTGAAAACATTAGTTGGAAAATAAGATTATCTTTACTAATAATAAAGCTGAAAGTTTCTCTGTCTGGATATCTGGATATCTGGTTATCTGAATATCTGTCTGGATGTCTGGATCTCTGTGACGCGCACAGCGCCTAGACCGTTCGGCCGATTTTCATGAAATTTTGCACAAAGCTAGTTTGTAGCATGAAAGTGTGCACCTCGAAGTGATTTTTCGAAAATTCGACTTTGTTCTTTTTATATTCTAAATTTTAAGAAACTTTTAACGAGCAAATTATCACAACGTGGAAAAGTAAATTACTAAATTATCATAACGTGGAACCGTAACATGGGCTAGCCATTTAAGAGCCATTGTCTGTAAGAATCAGGCAGTTTAAAGCATTTGTGATTGTTGACATTTTTAATTTTTTTTTATTTTCACATATGTTGTTCCTTATCATGAATGTAATGTAAATCCGAAATTTGAGCTTTGTCTGACTCACAGTTTTTGAGAAAACAATTTTGTTTTGTTTAGGGGGCGTGGCACATTTTTGCTGTTTTTTCAAATTTGCAGATTTTAATGTGCTTGTTGCTTGAAGCACCCTTATTATGACATGGATTTTTTAATTCCATATTACTATATGGTCCTGCTAGATACTGTTACAGCTGTCAAATCGGTGACACTACGAGGGCGACGCCCACAAACTCCGTTTAAAAATGACCGAAAATGAATTTTTTTCTATATTCAAGGCCAATTTTCTCAAAGCGCCTTCATGATGACACCAACATTTTTAGATCATTTTCTAGCCACACTTACATACATCAAAAATATGTATCAAAATCGGTGTCACTATAAGGGCGCCAGAAGATACCGGAACTTTTATTCGATAAATTTCACAAAAACACAAATATTTAAAATCTAACTACAGCTGTCGCCCTCATAGCAGAGATCTGATACTAAATTAGGTTGATAACCAACATGTTTGTCTAACATTTGCGCAAAAAAAATCGATGTCACTCCTATTATTTTTGGAAATATAATCGTTCCAAGTTAGTACGTTATGGCGTTTTTTTTATATTTATTTATTTAATATTTTCACACCGAGATTTTTTTTTTTTTTTTTTTGGACATATTTATTTTTAATTTAATACAAAGAAGAGTACCTTATAACATAAACAGCTTTGGATAGCAAGAGAATCTTTTTCTTGAATAGAAAATGCCCGTTTTGATATAGGTACCAGGTGTATCCATTGTGCATAACATGTCTAGACTATTATACCAATACTCGTCTTGTTTTTCCGGCCAAACAAATTTATTTATTCCAATTGTTCTTGACATGCATTTGACCTAAACTTGCAAATGGTCTACTTCTACTATTTTTCTGGGATACTATGTTTTCCCATGCTTTAGTGCTACAAAATTAGCAGTTTTCAATAAGAGATGACCGTCTTTCTGAAATTGGTTGATTTGATGCTTAATGTTTTCTCCGTTTTGGTCTACGTTATCCTCAAATTCAGTTTCAGATTCTGAATGCTCGCTTTCTTCAATATTCTCATTTGATGTATTGAGAATGCATTCGTTTTTTTTGTTTCTTCCATCGAAAAAAAAAAGGGGATAGGATTTGGTTCATAGTACAATACTCTGAAGCAACGAACAGTTTTTTCCCCGTTAAGAACTGCATTTCTCATCAAGTGTGCAACTTGACAGGGATGTTGTTTTTTCCCAGTATTTCCACCAAACGTAAATTGTTCTTATAAATACTGCTTCTGCTTTGAAGTGAATTTGAACTGAGCTCGTAAAGATAGGGCCCATCCAATTTCATTAAATTGAACTTGTGGCAATGCAGGGGTATTTATTAGTTGAAAATTTAAAGCATTTATATAAGATGTTTGTAAGAGCTTCTCTCTATGCATCTTTCGTATAAAATCCATTTGCAAGTTGAGGTCAAATGCATGTCAAGAACAATTGGAGTAAATAGATTTGTTTGGCCGAAAAAACAAGATGAGTATTGGTATGATAATCTAGACATATTATGCACAATACATCCGCCTGTACCTATATCAAAACGGGCATTTTCTATTCAAGAAAAAGACTCTGTCCAAAACTTCCTGACTTGCTGTCCAAAGCTGTTTATGTTATAAGGTACTCTTCTTTGTATTAAATTAAAAATAAATATGTTAAAAAAATAAAAAAAAAAATCTGGGTGTGAAAATATTAAATAAATAAATATAAAAAAAACGCCATAACGTACTAACTTGGAACGATTATATTTCCAAAAATAATAGGAGTGACACCGATTTTTTTTGTGCAAATGTTAGACAAACATGTTGGTTATCAACCTAATTTAGTATCAGATCTCTGCTATGAGGGCGACAGTTGTAGTTAGATTTTAAATATTTGTGTTTTTGTGAAATTTATCGAATCAAAGTTCCAGTATCTTCTGGCGCCCTTATAGTGACACCAATTTTGATACATATTTTTGATGTATGTAAGTGTGGCTAGAAAATGATCTAAAAATGTTGCTGTCATCATGAAGGCGCTTTGAGAAAGTTGGCCTTGAATATAGAAAAAAATTCATTTTCGGTCATTTTTAAACGGAGTTTGTGGGCGTCGCCCTCGTAGTGTCACCGATTTGACAGCTGTAACAGTATCTAGCAGGACCATATAGTAATATGGAATTAAAAAATCCATGTCATTTTAAGGGTGCTTCAAACAACAAGCACATTAAAATCTGCAAATTTGAAAAACCAGCAAAAATGTGCCACGCCCCCTAAACAAAAAAAAAAAATTGTTTTCTCAAAAACGGTGAGTCAGACAAAGCTCAAATTTCGGATTTACATTACATTCATGATAAGAAACAACCTATGTGAAAATAAAGAAAATTAAAAATCCCAACAATCACAACCTGCCTGATCCTTACAGACAATGGCTCTTAACATAGCAAATAGGCGAGAAATTCATCATCCATTATTTGTAAATATACAGGCGAACCAAATGACCTTTTAATTTTTCTACTACGAGCAAAGCCGTGAGGGTACCACTAGTGATTTTATAAAACTGAATTTAGCAAACGATAAATAAAGCAGTAGAGAAATTTTATTTATTAAGTTCCGCTGCTTGTATGTATAAGTTTAGTCTTGCACCGAAATGAATAATGACGCGCAGACGATTTTTATCTGCAGACGATTTTTGAATCATGCATCTTCCATTGTTTATTGCGTTCTTGATTTAAAAAAAAATAATTATTTGAACTCTTAAATTTTGAATTCAAATTATGTTTTTTGCAATCACGAGTTGCAACACGACCCTACTCATTGGAGTTATTGTTTCTAGAAACGGCTCCTGTCCCCCCAAGCCTGCCCCTCCTCCTGGGCGGTCACGTGTGTATATTGGTGTGTGAAGGCGTGTGTGCGTGCATGTGTATGCTTGTGTGTGTGCGTAGACCCGTGTGTATGCACATAGGCGTGTGTGTGAGTTTGTATGTGTGAGAGTGTGCATGTGTATGTGCGTGCGTGTTTGTAGGACATGGACACCACCGACCAGGAGCAGCGGATTCCAGGGGACAGTGCTCAGGACCAGAGACCGGTGGACGGTGGTGCTGCAGAGGCCCCTGATCCCAGCTGGAAAAGGAACCAAACGCCACAGACGGTGATGTGAGAACAATAAGCAATCGTGATTGCTCAAAAAAAGACACTGAATGAAAGAAGCATGATATTTAGTGTCAGCAAAGGACACTAAATATCATCCCAACCCCAAAATTCATCAATGATCTTCTACAGAAATCAGACATCCAATTGACACTAATAATAAAAATATTCGTGCCCTTTAAGTACTCAATGACAGAAATCGTTTACGTTATTTTTTAATATTTATGCTGCTCGAACAGGTAAAGGAAGGTGCATAAAATTTTTGACTAAGATAAATTAGAGCACAACTTCCTAGAACTAGGTAAATACTTTTTTAAAAATTAGAGAATTAGAAATAACAATTAATAAAACTTAATGTGAAATTTTTAATTATTCTTTTGGCTTAAAATTTTATTATAGCAATTGAAAACTATTTTTACTTCATTTTACAAAAAAGAAAGTATTGTATTCGCGAAAAATTTTTCGCTCAAATTTTGGCCTTAATTTCCATTTTGCTCAGCCCCGAATTAATATTGAGTTTTTTTTTTTTTTTTCAACCCGATCACACGCGGATAAGTGCCTAAGAACGTATAAACACCCGAAATATCAATTTTGAAATTCCCCCGAGTTAATTACAACGACTTTTTTCGTGACGTCCTATGTACGTATGTATGTATGTATGTGCGTATGCGCGTATGTATGTCGCATAACTCAAGAATGGTATGTCCTAGAAAGTTGATATTTGGTACGTTGACTCCTAGTGGAATCTAGTTGTGCACCTCCCCTTTTGGATTCGGGTGTTTCTAAAGGGGTCTTTTGCCCCTTTTTGTGGGAAATCATTGTTAATTTCGATCGATACTCAAGTGGTGTTATAATTTGTCGGACACTTCGTGATATATCGCCAGTCTTTTGTGTCACCAAGTTTTGTCGCCAACTGGCGACAAATTTGGCGATTGTTTTTTTTCAATCTGGTTTCAATCTGATCACTGGTGGTGATATTTAGAGAGTAAAATATTGAATCACATTAAAATTGCGAATAATTTGAAAATGACATTAAATTAGAGTAAAAGGAAGTCATGTGATGCACACATCAGCTCGTTTTTTTAAAAACTAACTGTTTGTTGTTCGGAGTGTAAGATATTCAAAGTGAATAATGTGGAAAAACCTACATAAAGGGACTGGGACTCAAACAGATATTCGTTATTTGGGAGTTTCCGTTATGGGAGGTTTTACGTATATTTTGTTTTGTTATGCATACATTTAATTTAGCTTAAAACTATTTCTTTATTACTAATATAATTAAATTTTAGATAACCTCTGAGGAAACTTATTTTGTCACTCTCCTGGTTCTTACTGCTTATTATTCTCTTCGTGTGTGAAAATTTGACAGCCTGTTTTGAGGGGTCATTTTTCAACATCATCAACATAGCATAGTTAAAGTAAGTTCCCTCTATTTTTCCCTTAATAAGTTCCTATCAAAGAGTAAGCATAATTTTTTTTTCAGATTTTTTAAGCATTTTAATTAAAGAAAAAAATGTGATTGGAAATTGTCAGGTTTTTTTCAGGTCACCCAAATGCGAACTGTAATCTCCATATTTTTGGATGGAATAGCATAACCTCCTTACAGATATAGGAAAATGCATTTTCTCCAACTTCTTTTGTTAAAATACAAAACCTTCAGAACTAGAATATTTCAACTTGGAGAAAATGAAAAATAGCGTTCATCGAACACCCTTGGTGATAAATCATTCGAATGACCCTTGCTCTTCTTTTCGACCTGGGATCTTACGCTAACACTTCGCTCATGTTATTAAATATCGGAAGAATAAAAATACGAATTGAAAATCGTTACTCTTAGTTTTCTAATATCAACAGAGTAGTTACAGTGATCTAAATGCAAAACTAGCAGATTTCCAAGTAATAATATTTAGAACAGTCCCTTTATAACTTACTAGTGGTACCCGCACGGCTTTGACCGTAATAGAAAAATTAAAAGGTCTTTTGGTTCGCCTGTATATTTACAAATAATGTATGGTGAATTTTCTCGCCAATTGGCTTGTGCCCATGTTACGGTTCCACGTTATGATAATTTCGTAATCTATTCGCCCGTCTTACGATAATTTTGTTCTCAAAATTGGAATAGAAAAAGAACCACATCAAATTTTCGAAAAATCGCTTCGAGATGCACATCCCCATGCTACAAACTAACTTTGTGCCAAATTTCATGAAAATCGGCCGAACGGTCTAGGCGCTATGCGCGTCACAGAGATCCTGACAGGCAGAGATCCGAACGGAGAGACTTTCAGCTTTATTATTAATCTTCTTTACTAATAATAAAGCAGAAAGTCTCTCTGTCCGGAGGATGTCTGGATGTCTGGATGTCTGTAGGATGTCTGTAGGATGTCCGTAGGATGTCTGTGACGCGCATAGCGCTTAAACCGTTCGGCCGATTTTCATGAAATTTGGCACAAAGTTAGTATGTAGCATGGGGGTGTGCACCTCGAAGCGATTTTTCGAAAATTCGATGTGGTTCTTTTTTTATTCCAATTTTAAGAAAAAAACTATCATAAATTACGAAATTATCATAACGTGTAACCGTAACATGGGCACAAGCCAATTGGCGAGATACGAAATTATCATAACGTGGAACCGTAACATGGGTACAAGCCAATTGGCGAGATACGAAATTATCATAACGTGGAACCGTAATGTCGGTACAAGCCAACAGGCGAGAAAATTCACTATACATTATTTGTAAATACAGGCGACCAAAAGACTTTTTAATTTTTCTCTTACGGGCAAAGCCGTGCGGGTACCACTATTACTAATAATAAAGCTGAAAGTATCTCTGTCCGGAGGATGTCTGGATGTCTGGAGGATGTCTGTGACGCGCATAGCGCCTAAACCGTTCGGCCGATTTTCATGAAATTTGGCACAAAGTTAGTATGTAGCATGGGGGTGTGCACCTCGAAGCGATTTTTCGAAAATTCGATGTGGTTCTTTTTCTATTCCAATTTTAAGAAAAAAAAATATCATAAAATGGACGAGTAAATTACGAAATTATCATAACGTGGAACCGAAACATGGGCACAAGCCAATTGGCGAGATACGAAATTATCATAACGTGGAACCGTAAGATGGGTACAAGCCAACTGGCGAGAAAATTCACCATACATTATTTGTAAATATACAGGTGAACCAAAAGACCTTTTGATTTTTCTATTACGGGCAAAGCCGTGCGGGTATCACTCGTAAAGAATATATCACAGGACCTAAGATCATTGCTTCCGAGAAATGAAGGCTTCACTCTCTCTCTCTCCACGTTTTATCTATTCTCAATAATCACAGTAGGAAATTTCATTACAAAAAGCAGAGCTGGCTTTCTTATTGCCCCTTGGCAACGGGTTAAATATTTATTTCAGTTCTCGCTCAACAATAGGTTAAAATAAATATATATCATTGGGAGATATAACCATCCAATGTTTAAATTAATTAATTAAGAAAAACGTTTCCGGTTCTATCCATCGCGACTCTATAAACCATGCTCGACACAACTTAATTACACACAAAAAACTTGATCAAAATCGGTCCAGCCCTATGGTTAGAAACGTCCGCACAGAAGAAATATGTATATTAAGATGTAGGAAAAAAAAGGTGGGGAGAGAGCTGTAAAATTCAACATAAAATTATGTTGCGATGCACAGAATCTTACTTTAGTTCAAAGAAACTTTCTGCGTCCCTTCCCATCTTTACTAGCTTTACATGAAGCCGCGCGCTTAGGTACCATTACATTAAACTAACATTCACTTTTAGATTAAAGAAAAAAGAAGGGAAAATACGGAGTGGTTATTCGTACACACTAGTATTAACTGATCCAGTCTAAGTGGGAATTAAATATTTTTTTTATGACTTCACGAAAAATATCTTGTTGGGGGGCGAGCAGTTTGTTTTTGCTCTGAGATACATTTTTGGCGAGAAACTCGCGTTATATCCATTTCGAGTAAGTCAAATTGCTTTGTAGATCTGTTGTCTACTTGGAAATAAACCGAGCTCTCTGAAAGTCCTCGCTACGTCACTCTCCTTGAGTTCAGTTTTAAAAATCATTACAAGTGCTATAATGTGCAAATTAAGAAAATTCCGAAATCTTTCCAAATCCCTCGCTACCCTCGCTACGTCACTCTCCTTGAGTTCAGTTTTAAAAATCATTACAAGTGCGGTAATGTGCAAATTAAGAAAATTTCGAAATCTTTCCAAATCCCTCGCTACGTCACTCTCCTTGAGTTCAGTTTTAAAAATCATTACAAGTACTATAATGTGCAAATTAAGAAAATTCCGAAATCTTTCCAAATCCCTCGCTACCCTCGCTACGTCACTCTCCTTGAGTTCAGTTTTAAAAATCATTACAAGTGCTATAATGTGCAAATTAAGAAAATTCCGAAATCTTTCCAAATCCCTCGCTACCCTCGCTACGTCACTCTCCTTGAGTTCAGTTTTAAAAATCATTACAAGTGCTATAATGTGCAAATTAAGAAAATTCCGAAATCTTTCCAAATCCCTCGCTACCCTCGCTACGTCACTCTCCTTGAGTTCAGTTTCAAAAATAATTACAAGTGCTATAATGTGCAAATTAAGAAAATTCCGAAATCTTTCCAAATCCCTCGCTATCCTCGCTACGTCACTCTCCTTGAGTTCAGTTTTAAAAATCATTACAAGTGCTATAATGTGCAAATTAAGAAAATTCCGAAATCTTTCCAAATCCCTCGCTACCCTCGCTACGTCACTCTCCTTGAGTTCAGTTTTAAAAATCATTACAAGTGCGGTAATGTGCAAATTAAGAAAATTCCGAAATCTTTCCAAATCCCTCGCTATCCTCGCTACGTCACTCTCCTTGAGTTCAGTTTTAAAAATCATTACAAGTGCGGTAATGTGAAAATTAAGGAAATTCTGAAATCTTTCCAAATCATTTCCGGACAACGTACCTGATTTCACGAGCTTCCAGCAGAAATCAAGTATCTAAACGAAACTGTTTCTTGGCTAGCAACAAGTTGCATGAATGCAGATTTCAAATTTTTTTCGAAATATATTTTTTGTTACTCGTGTCAAAACATACTCAGCATTTTTATTAAGTGTTTTACCGTCGGCTCAATTACGGCCCGTTCATATTGATTGAGTCCCGAATGAGGGCGACATGCAGTCTCTGGATACTGTAGTTTTGTAAGAATTTGCAGGCAAAAAAAAAGTCGTTAGGTAATGGCTTGCAAGTCTGAATTAGCTTGGCCATTTTTGTTAATGCTTTAGAAGATTTAATGTTAAATCAGGATGGTGCCAAGCTCTACGTATAAACATATGTGAGTTTTAAAACTGATCTATTCCGAAAACCGTGACTGACTTTTATTACGAATGTTTCTGAATGCTTTTGAAAAATTCCAGGTTAATTTCAGGAAGTTTACTGACTTCTTGTGGGAAACACCCCTGATTTCTTTTATAGATACACTATTAAAAATTTTCCGGAAAATTTACGGTAATTGTTACTGGCATCCATGTTGCCAGTAACTGATACCGTAAAAAAAAATGTTACTGAAAAATTTTACGGTTTCCTCGTAGGCACAGCAACCAATTGGCGCTGAGATCGCATATTTCTCAGGTATAAATTACCGTAAAAATCAGCGATGCTGTAAGTCCGCCATTTTACGGTAACAATTACCAGAAAATCTTCCTGAATTTTTTACAGTGTATGTTACTAGCAGAATTTTAGAACATTAACTCTATTATTATCCAGGAGTGTTTCTGAATTTTTGCAGTATGTGTATGTGCATTTTTTTTTTTTTTTCAATTCATTCACCGCCAACTCACCCCACTGGTATTAAAAAAAAAAAAAAAAAAAAAACTCCACAATGTACCAAAATCAATTAGAAATAATGAGCTCGAAATTTTATTACATTGATTCAAGCTATGAAATGAGATTAGAAAACGTTTCTATTATTTTGCCAAGCGTCTTTCCTCTCTATCGGATGTACTTGAATATTAAAGGAACTCTATTGATTTCCATATTTCCCATCCAAATGTTACACCACCAAAAGGAGTCATAAGCTGGAAATCTCGTCTGCGGAAGGGGGCGGACGAATCCCATTTCCGAAAGCGTGGAAATATTCCGCAGGCCATGCACCTGTTTCAGGGCTGGCTTCTTCGAAACGAAATCCATTTTCGCCCGCTTTCCGGAAATTCCCCAAAAGCTCTGCGAACGGAAGTTAAGAGAAAGGTAACACAATGTTGTAGCAGGAAAATTGCCAAATTCAAGAATAATAATAGGATTCTTTTTTCGAACGACTTTGAGGGTTTGTGAAAGAGAGTAGGAAACGTTATGTGCTCTGTACACTGTTTCTGATGATGATGAAAAGCGGTAAAACATCTGAGAATAAATAACTTTAAACTGAAATGAAGAAAGTAAACAATGACTTTTAATGATGCAATATTAGAGGAAATAACCGTGATAGTTTCTTCTTTGCTTCGCCAGCGTTGAAGAAGAAGAGTAAATCGTTCTTCGACGAACTTTAAAAAAGAGTTATTTACAGTTAATTCCCCAAAAGCTCTGTGAACGGAAGTGAAGAGAAAGGTAACACAATGTTGTTGCAGGAAAATTGCCAAATTCAAGAATAATAATAGGATTATTTTTTCGAACGACTTTGAGGGTTTGTGAAAGAGAGTAGGAAACGTTATATGCTCTGTGCACTGTAATATACAAAAGTTACTCATGTAGAGTAACTTTTATGAACATTTTGTCAACTTTTAAATGTAGCGAAAGCAGTTCCATTCATTTTTTTTTTTAAAGTTTTACAGAAGAAATAATAAACATTTTATACTCTGGCCACTTAATTTTCACAATATATTTTTTTTTCTTTTGAAAGTACATTGTATACGACTTTATTTCTGTTTTCTTTTTCAAATGAGCCGTTTTGTCTGATCGGGGGGCACGGCAGTGCCCCCGCCAAGTCGAGCGCGAAGCAAACACTGCCGTACCATCCTTTTCTGGAACCATTTTGCCGCATTTTCAGGCCCCTATTTGAGAACCTTCTGATGAGACCAGAACGCAGAAACTTTCGTCATCCAGTAAGCTATAATCACATAATTAAAATCCGAAATTTCAAGTCTGTAGGTCATTTAGTTCCGAAGTTAAGCGAATGCAAAGTTTCGTATTTATGACACTCACTCACTCATGATCATCAAAATAGAACTAGTACTTCCCATAAACTTAGAGAGGTGAAACTTGGCACAGAGTTAGTGTTTGATGACTACATAAAGGGAAAACTATAAAAACTAGGCAAATCGAAGATCTGGAGTGACCCTGATTAGAAAACACAAGAGCCCAACCAAACTATTAGAGATCGACATACCGCCCTTACAGAAAATATTCAACTTGGTGGGCCGCTTCATTAGATGCCAAAAAATCGGAAGTCTGAAGTATCTAATGAAGAATACTCAGCTGGTCTTAGCTGTATTAGAGATATGGTAATGCCTCCTTCTACTATTGGTACATCAAAAAATCGACTGTCATTGCAAAAGTCCAGCGTAGTGGGACACATCATCTAATTTAATCTAGCCTAATTTTAGTCTACTGGAACATTACAGAAATTAAATGTTTCTACAAAAAGAAGTGAAATCCCACCAAAAACATTCTGCAAAAAACTAGCCAAGTCTCGATGGAGCTGCTTGTTTATCTCTAAAAAGTAATGAAATCTAGACAAAGTCATGTCAAGTCGAAGGTTCCTTACTGCGATTTCTTTATTATTATAGTTAATGTTGTGTGACTTGGCCGTTAAAGGGTACACAAGGGTACAAAACCAGGAGCTCCATGACACCATTGCACCAATCTGTCGCCAGAACCGCTGCCCATTGACGATGGAAAATTGCCACTTGGAAAACGTGTAAACAAAATTGACTTGTACCCACTAACATATAAAGAACGTTTAACGGTCAAGTCACACAACATTAATTATAATAATAAAGAAATAGAAGTAAGGAACCTTAGACTTGTCATGACTTTGTCTAGATTTCATTACTTTTTAGAGATAAACAAGCAGCTCCATCGAGACTTGGCTAGTTTTTTACAGAATGTTTTTGGTGGGATTAAATTTTGCAGATAAAAATAATTTGGATCGAGCTCGTTGTTGTAATTGATGAGTTAAGATGTTGAAGTAAAACGGGCTTATTTTATTTTAATTTTATAATTTTCAATTTAATTTGCAATTAAATTTATGTGGTTTCTTACTTCTATGTGTATTAGCTTGTACAGTCAAATCTGTGAGTTGATGAAGCAATTTATTACAATAATGTTGTTGATGTTACCATAGTGTACCATAGGGTAGACCGGGCATTGCCCTTTTTTCAAAATGAATTATAACTGGAAAGTCAACAGTCATAACATGTTGATGCTGCTCCCTGGCAAACATCCTCACAAGTTTTTGAGTTTCAGTCGAGCTTCGGTCTAGCATGCAGAAAGAATGATCTGTTTTCTACCAAGTCGAGTAAATTTTGGGCTGAACGTTTTGAAGCTTATTGTTTATAAATAATACTTAGTTAATTAAGAACAAATGTATAAAAAAAAATAATTTGAATTTTGACATCTTGAATTCAAATTATGTTTTTCGCAATCACGAGTGTGTGTATGTAGGAGTGTGTGTGTTTGTGTGTGGGGGTATGTGTTTGTGTGTACGGGTTATGTGTATATGTGTGTAGGCATTTGTGTTTGTGTCTGTGGGGGGGGGGGTATGTGTATGTGTGTGTAGGCATATGTGTTTGTGTCTGTGTGCAGGCATGAATGTGTGGGTAGTTGTGTGTATGTGTGTGTTTTTGTGTGTGTATGTGTGGGTGTCTGTATGTATGCGTGTGTGTATGTGTTTGTATGTGTGTATGTGTTTATGTATGTGTATGTAGGTGTATGTGTGTGTATGTGTTTGTATGTGTGTATGTGTTTGTGTATGTGTGTGTATGTGTTTGTGTGTGTGTAGTTGTGTATGTGTTTGTGTGTGTGTGTAGTTGTGTATGTGTTTGTGTGTGTGTGTGTAGTTGTGTATGTATGCGCGTGTGTGTAGGACATGGATGCAACCTGGAGACGGCTTTCGCTAGAGTTGCAGCATCGTGAGGAACCCGTCGACGGTGATGGTGCGGAGGGTGGCGGTGGGAAAAATCAAAGGAACGCCAAAAACAGTCAAGTGAGAACAATAAGCAATCGTGATTGCTCAAAAATTTGCAGAATTTTATCCTTTTTTGAGAACTGTCCTTGTATGAACTGAAATGTTATTAAATTTTTTTTTTCACGTTGAAAATAAATCCAAACTTGGCGACGGGGCAAGTCTACGCGTTAACGTCTGAGCACCTTTACGTACGTTCTTACTGTGTCTTACTTCTAAACGTGCCCCGTCGCTTTTTTCGTTTCGAACTGCCGCACAACTTTTTAGTATTTTCAGGCATTTAGTTTTGAAAATCATCATTTAGTTTTTTATTGAGTTGCAAATTCGTATATTATAGCTTACAGGTGCTCTCTTCATGCCCGTTCAGCTTTTACTTTATACACTACTAGCTGTACCCGACGCGCGTTGCTACGCCAACAAAAAAATACATCATTATACTGATTTTCATGACAATCGGTTGAACGGGGCAGAAGTTGCTACTCTGCAGTGCCACCTGGTGGCGAGTGGCTTCAATGAGCATATTATGCACCTTCTCCGTGGAAAAATACATATATATAGCAATTTTCATAATAATCGGTCCAGGTATCAAGTGAAGCCGTGACTCTACTCAAATTTTGTACTCACGCAGTTTGCAAGATCAATCCATCGCTAAAAATATCAAATAGAAGAAGTTTTAAATCCCCCCCGTTGCATGAAAAGCCATAAAACAATAAAGAAAGAATTTATTTGTTCAAACTCAAGAAAAATGGCAAGAGCTCACTTCTTTTCAATGAGATCTTTCACGCGAATTAATTTCTGCAGCCGATCATTTTATTCGTATTTATCCAATGGATTGTGACTTAAATTGGAATAAAAAAGGAACTATCGATCGGATTTTTTT
Source organism: Uloborus diversus (assembly GCF_026930045.1). Lineage (NCBI taxonomy): Eukaryota > Metazoa > Arthropoda > Arachnida > Araneae > Uloboridae > Uloborus > Uloborus diversus. The sequence continues at coordinate 21,908,149 of NC_072732.1, read as the reverse complement.
CGAACTGGTCTATAAACATTCCCAGTACCAAAAATAACAAACGGTAAAAGTTTCAGCCAAATCTGTCGGGTAGTTTTTGAGTTCATGGATGACATACAGACAAACATTCATTTTTATATATATAGATTCAGTCTATAATAAATTTGCTATATTTTAACGATGGTAAGACATTATGTTCAAAACACTAACAGAACCACGTTAGAAGTCAAAATAAATATGCGTAAACGTGCCCCGTGTCCGGGGCAAGTTTACGCAAGCGACTTGGACTCAAAAATAGTTTTTTTTCACCATTAAAAACACAAACTGAGCTACAACTGAATATACCAATTTTGACTCCATTAACTATTTCAAGAAACTGCAATGTCTAAAATTTCATAAGTTAAAACATAAAATTAAGGGATCTATGGTTTCTTAACCTTCAAAATTTTCAATTTTCTGGAAAAAATATATGTTATGCATAATTTAATTCTGAACAATTTGATACCTTATTTATTACCATACGCAAAAAACTTTTCAAGTTATCGTGAAAATGCGTATACTTTCCCCATAGAGATTTATGTTAAGAGCAGCTGTTTAAGCCTCTTTTTCTCGGGCTGCGTTTTCTCGGGTTTCTCATTTTGCGCACATGATATCTCAAAAAATTTCTTATATATTTCCGTAAAACTTTTTGTGCCTGCTTTTCCAGTTTATTTTTATGATCTGAACCTATATTTATTCGTTTTTTTAAAATGATTTAATTCTTTTTTGAAATTTTATAAGTTAATGTCAAAAATTTCCAAAATTTTGGGGGGAAATATTTATTTTTTTTTAATATTAACTTTTATTTTTAGTTAAAATTTAGGTTCAGATCATAAAAATAAGCCAGACAAACACGCATGAAAAGTCTTACGGAAATACATAAGAAACTTTCGAAGATATCATGCGCGCAAAACGAGAAACCGGCACTTGAGAAAAAGAGGCTTAAACAACTGCTGTAAACATAAATCTCAATGGGGAAAGTTTACGCATTTTCACGATAACGTGAAAAGTTTTTTGCGTATGGTTATAAATAAGATCTCAAATTGTTCAGAATTAAATTATGCATATCATATATTTTTTCCAGAAAATTGAAAATTTTGAACGTTGAGAGACCTTAGATCCCTTAAGAAAATTCATTGAAAAAAATCCACGTAAAAGTGCCTTGATCTACCCTACGTTTTTACAGTGGTGATAAGGTAAAAGTATGAGTTGAGCTAGTTTTAATACAAATCGGGTTTTTAACAGCGATTTTCGACCTGATTTAGAGAGGAATTCGCCCTGATCGCTTATAATCGTAAAAGTATAGATAAAAAGTATAAAATTGTGAAAAAATAAAAATTCATGGTGTTAGCAGGTTTTAATACCAAACACCTATAATTCACATTCATATTTTTATAGTAATCCAACAGCTATAAACATTATATTTCTTGAGTTTTATGCCAATTTGCAATTAAAACTCAAGAAAATTTCCTGAATTATTTTGTTGTTATCTGAAATTAAGAAATGATGACCATGAAAAAAACATTTTAAAGGAACTATTGACCTGGTTCAAAGTGATATTTCTACTCAGTTGCATTTCGACTTACCACAAAGACACTCAGGAGTTTAAATACTTGAAACAGTGAAAAGCAAAGTGTTGTTAGTCGATTTTATGTACTTTTAAGAAACTAAATGTTTTACTAAAAGTACTACTAATATTAGAAATTTAATCAGTCAAAACAGCTTCATTATCTATAACTATTCCACCTAATGGATTCTAATGTGGATAATTTATGCATAAACTTAACTGGATAATTTTTTAAAAAGTAACTCAACTATTCGTTCCGTTGCCTCATTTGTTCAGTTCATTATCATGACAACAAAACCAAACTTTTTTTTCGGCTAAAAATGTGACGTGTTTTTTTTTTTAATTAGCATTATTTTATCAATTTTTAATTACGATGTGTTTAGAAATATGTATTGATAAAAAAATAAAACTTACTGGAACTGTAAATTATAAAAACAAAACACGTCTTACGTATTTTTTCCGAAGCTGTAAAACTTAAATACAGTAAAACCCCTCTAATGCGGACAGTAACGGTACAAATTTTTTTGTCCGCAATAGAGGGACAGTAATCAGGAAAGGGGTTTAATAATGTTATTTGCCTTGGATTCGGGTAATTAAAAATTGTCCGCATAAGAGGGATGTCCGCATTTGAGGGGTGTCCGTCAGGAGAGGTTTTACTGTATATGTGAGTACTTTGCCAATCTGCTACGTTACGTCAAATGAACTCTTAAAATGGGATAAATAGCGAAATAAGTAGGGTCAATTGAGGAAAAAGGAAACAGAATTTCCTTGTTTCAGTTTCGCATCCTCGCATTCCGTTTGGATGTATCGAGAAATAAATTTCATGCAGCATTGTGTGCAAGACTATCTAAGAGTAACTAGGTGTGAAAAATTTAACTTTCTGACTGCTTATTGGCGAATGAAATCATGTTTAAATTTGCCACATCGTGTTTCCAGTGACCAACCCCAGAAACTAGGCGACGAAACAACACACAAAAATGTAATCAAAATTAAATGTTCCAAAAAACGAGCTGATGTGTGCATCACATGACTTCCTTTTACTCCAATTTAATGTCATTTCCCCATTGTTGGCAGTTTTAATGTGATTCAATAGTTTACTCTCTAAATATCACCAACAGTGGCCAAATTAAAACAGATTTTTAAAAAAATCGCCAAATTTGTCGCCAAGCTGGTGACCTAAAGACTGGCGATATATCGCCAAGTACCCGCCAAATAATAACACCATTTGAGTTTACATCGAAATTAACAATGATTTCCCTCCAAAAAGGCGCAAAAGACCCCTTTAGAAGCTCCCGAATGCAACCAAAAGGGGAAGTGTACAACTAGGCCCCACTAGGAGTCTACGTACCAAATTTCAACTTTCTAGGGCTTACCGTTCTTGCGTTTTGCGATATACATACGCACATACACACATCTGCGCATCTGCATATGCGCACATACATTATATATGTACATACAGACGTCACGAGAAAACTCGCTGTAATTAACTCGGGAATCGTCAAAATGGATATTTCGCGTATCTATACGTTCTTAGGCACTATCCACGTGTGGTCGAGTTGAAAAAAAAACTCATCATTCATTCGGGGGTAAGTAAAGTGGAAATTAAGGTCGATTTTTGAGTGAAGTTTTTTTCGCGAATACAATACTTTTTTTTTTTGGAAAAAGGAAGTAATAAAAAAAGAGTGAAAAATTTAGTTGGTTCTATTTACCCGAGTAGGGGAAATACGTCAATTCCACAACAAAAGTAGCCGAGAAAGGGACATTCACGACAAAATGCTTTTTAGTAACCTTTCACGTCACAAATAAAACCCGTTGATCCCAGTTAGTTTACATTTGGAGAAGAAAATGTACAATCACTAAACTTAAAAAAAAAATATATATATATATATTAATTTGAATTTTTGGCATCTTGAATTCAAATTATGTTTTTCGCAATCACGAGCGTGTGTGTTTGTGTAGGCGCATATGTGTGGGTGCGTGTGTGTGTGAGTGTACGTACGCTGTGTGTGTAGGCGATCGTATTTGTGTGTGTGTGTGTAGACGTTTGTGTGTGTGTGTAGGCATGTGTGTTTGTGTCTGTGTTCAGGCATGAGTGTGTGTAGGAGTACGTGTAGGTGTGTGTGTGTGTAGGTGTGTGTATGTATGCGTGTGTGTGTAAGATATGGACGCAACCTGGAGACGGTTTTCGCAAGAGGAGCAGCATCGTGAGGAGCCTGTCGACGGTGATGCTGCAGAGGGTACTGGCGGGGATATAAAATGATAGCACCTCAAAACAGTCAAATAAAAGCAATAAGCAATCATGATTGCTCAAAAAAAAAAAAAAAAAAAAAAATCACATTCATCTTCAAACAATGATAAAACCTGTACAACTGTTTGGAAACAAGCGGAATTCTCAGAATGTTTTCTTTTTTTCGCCTCGTCTTCACTCACAATTAGTTTACTTTCAAAATTCGACCGAAGTGCTATAATTGAGTTGCAAATAAAGTCTTGCTTCTAACTCCTTCCAGGAGGTAAAAGAATTTTTTAGCATACGTTGCCAAAAAAATTTTGTTTGTAGATAATTTTGTAGCAAATAATTTTCTTATAACACACACTCACGCACAGAGAAAGAGAGAGGGAGATATTGGCAAACAAACACTGACATTTAAACTTACTGTCGATTCGCGATAACTCTAAGTCTGATAACTCAAATATTACTATAACTCAAAGTTTTTATCAAGTCCCGACACTTTTGTCTTTAATTTCATGCTAATTGTTCTCAATATGTCGAAGTAAACTTTCTATAACTCGAAGTTTTTTAAAGATGACTCGAAATTTATTTCGAAAAAACGAAAAAAAAAACTAACTTGAATTCTGGAATTTTGAATTCAAATTATGTTTTTCGCAATCACGTTATGCGACAGGACCCTGCTCTTTTGGGGCTATTGTTTCTAGAAACGGCTCCTGTCCCCCCAAGCCTGCCCCTCCTCCTGGGCGGTTACGTGTGTATAGTTGTGTGTGTGTGTGTGTGTGTGTGCAGGCGTGTGTTTGTGTGTAGGGGCGCGTGCGTGTATGTGTAGGCTTGTGTGTGTGTGCGTAGACCTGTGTGTATGCACGTAGGCGTGTGTGTATGTGTATAAAGGCTTGTGTATGAGTGTGCATGAGCGTGCGTACACTGTTAAAAAAATTTCCTGAAAATAACGGATAAAGTACCGGCAGCAAAGTTGCCGTAAATATTACGTTTCCGTTAAATTATTTTCCGTGACTTAACAGAAATTCCATTTCTCATTTCTCCGTTTAGTTCTGTTCTTCCATTTATAAATTTTCCGTGATTAACGAAAATTCCATTTCTCTTCTTTCCGTTGATCTATTTTTCCGTTTTTAAATTTTCCGTTCATCTATTTTTCCGTTTTTATATTTTCCGTGTCTTTACAGAACTTTCGGTTCTTGATTTTTCGTTGCGCTATTTTTTCGTTTCTCATTTTCACATATTTTACTGAAATTTCATTCTTGTTTTTCTATCCTACACTGTAAAAAAAATCCGGAAACGTTTCTGAGTATATCGTGCAGCTGTGGTTCATGAAAGTTTCAAAAACGTTTCTGAGTATTTCGGAATCCTCTTTCTGTAATGTCCAGAAACGTGTCTGAGTATTTCGGAATCCTCTTTCTGTAATGTCCAGAAACGTGTCTGAGTATTTCGGAATCCTCTTTCTGTAATTTTCAGAAACGTTTCTGAGTATTTTGGAATCCTCTTTCCGTAATTTCCAGAAATGTTTCTGAGTATTCTGTGCAGCTGTGGTTCATGAAAGTTTCGAAAACGTTTCCGAGTATTTCGGAATTCTCCAAACAATTTTCAAAAACGTTTCCGAGAATTTCGGAATCCTGTTTCCGTGATTTTTTCTAAAACATAATTCTTTATTATAGTATTGCATACCATATCAGTTTCAATTCTTTCATATCTAAGAGCAATAATACAAGCAATTTTAGAATTATTCGTGGATTTCTTTTTTTTGGAATTTCTAATGACAAATAGCATGGTTAACAGCATAACATATGCACAGTTATAAACTTTTGAAAAATTATGAAATAATCTAGTAGTTTCATTCCTAATCACAAAATCGTCGGGGAATTGGAGTGGGGGTACCTTCTGAAAAGTGGGGATTGTTTGTTAAACAATCTTAAACTTCAGTTTTTCTCTCAATATTTTCAAGACAAAACTATCAACATATTGTATTTTTAATGCAGAACTTAAAAACATATCTTGTATCAAACTTGATAGCTTTTATCTTCGGATAAAATTTGACAGGACTTACCTACCCTTCGCGTTCCGGAATTCGTTCACCTCAAGTCAATTTCTCTGACGAACAAAGTGTACCGAAAAGTACCAACAGAGAAATTGATGAATTTAAATATGACACCAAGTCCCCCTGCTGGAACCATTCGGGTTGATTCTTCTGTTCTTGCCCTTTTCCAGTTCATCACAAATATAAATACTTATTCAAAATAGGTTACTGATTTTAGTTTTACAGTGTGCGCAAAATGCATTATATATTTTATTTATTAAAACATTGAACTCTATTACATGATTATTCCATTTCATATATACGAGAATAACCCCTCCCCCACCATAAAAGTGATGGTGCACCCATAAAATGCTATGAAGCGCCCCCCCCCCTTGAAAAAGCAACATCATATACATTATAAATCAAAGTATCACATACATTATAAATCAAAGTATCATATAAATTATAAGTCAAATACTTTAATATGGTGTAAAAATACAAAATTATTTTATTAAGTCTTTTTTTTTTTTTGCTTTTGGTAAAATTGAGGCTCGTAAAACGAAAAAAATGAAGACACTTTTAAATACATATATGTATCTATTTGTTAAATAAATTAATACACATTTAACTAATTTAAAGCGTTTCGCTAATGCAAATATTTAAAGAGATATCGTCATTTAGATAATACTGAAGCACTATGTTCCTAATTACAAGAGATAGTTTTTTTTTTTTTACTTCATACAATCTAGCTACACTGTTTACAAGAGAATGAAAACATGCAACCTTAAAGACGAACTATCAAACCTGACAATTTGCATATTATAACATTTAATTCATAATGCTTGATACATAAATGTTCAGCCAAATATTAACTGAGATTGACACATAAAAACAAAGTACACAATAACACATATTTAAATTTTTTTATAATCTTCAATTCATAAATTTTACAGAATAAAACTAGACACACTTGCACTTTAAATATGTGTTCTATGTAATGTAAAATATTTTCAAATTGCAATAGTTCACAACGAAGAAATAATACTGAAGAAAATAGTTTTTTTTAACGAGATTTATATGAACTAAATCTCTTTAAAGTAATAGAGTTGCAAAGCGACTTACCTATTCGTCGGTGGTGGTCTTTTGCAGGCTTTGGTCACCAAAAAGGTGATTTTTATGACAGAATAAAATTCTGCCAACAAAAATTACCCATTTGGTAGAAAGAAGAAAAGTATCCAAGAAAAAAGTAAATTACCTACACAAGTTATGCGACGCAATGAATTTACATGGCGTCCTCTCGGTAGTTATTTGGTTTTCAATTTCAGTTTGTATTCCTTCCGCGAGCATGCGTCGAGAATTTGCACTTCGTACTTAAAAATAAGTGACATAGCTTCAAATTCAATCTTATGACGATATATATGCAAGAAAATATAAGACTTTAGAATTATCTTCAGTGAATTCATGCGAGGAACAAAACTTCTACTAATCCCCTTGATGAGTGTTACTTCGCATACATGAGTCACAGCACTTGTTTTCATTGCGTGCTTTCGAAAGTTTTAGTTTAGATTTGCTGCTGGACTATAAAATTGTGAGCTGCGCATGCGTCGACTCTTACTTTCTTGCTATACGGGAAACGTTTTTGATTATAGCAGAAAACTGCGGAGGGCGTACGAATCTGTGTATTACAGAAAACTTTTTTATATATTCAGAGAGTTTTCCGAGATTTTTTACAGTGTATGTTTAAAATGATATATAATAGAAAAATAGTTAACTATTCAAAAACTATTATTTTTTAATTTGTATTTATTACTCATATATTTTAAGTGAAATTTTTGCTTGATAACTTACCTTTCAAGACATCTATCTTGAAATTTGAACCTTCAGATGAATAAAAATAATCGAAAAGTACCAGCAAGGAAATTAGTGGATTTAAATATAACACCAATTTTTGATGCTGATACTGTTCGATATTTCCTTCCACATCCCCTCGTACATATTCTGGCGTGGCATGGAAAAGCATACTTAAAAAATAGAATATTTTTATTTGCAGAATGAGTCAAATAAAATACCATCAAAAACCGGTTGACTTTATCATGGAATAATATACCTGATGGAGAGTATCGCATACCAATTTACTGTGTTTAAAAACAGAATCATTGACATACACGTGAAGAATTTTTTGCTCAGATGATGTATATCCCCCCCCCCCTCGGTGATTTCCGCATTTTTCACTCATTGGAATAGCAAAATAGATTTTTAGTGCATAAGCATTATACTTATGCTAAACATATCAATAAGTTCGTTTTACCCGAAATGTTTTTGCAAGAAACTTGCAATAATCTCAAATAAGTTGTTGGATGAGATCCTAAGGAAATAAATTAAATAATTTATATTTTTTATTATAAATGAAATCCCGAAAGGAGTAATGAATGTTTCCAGGTTTCTAAGTAGTCAAGAAAACTTATTCTTGTCAAAATTGTAATTGTATTTTCAAAGATTAACAATCTACTATGCCTTTTCGCAAAAAATATAACAGCAAGAAATACTTTTATTTAGAGATTCAAAATGTTTACCTTCAATCTGTCAAAAAAAAAAAAAAACTGAGTGATTTTTTCTGTCTTGCTGGCACACCACGATAATCTCCGGTTGATACGAAATGTTGACCATTTAACTTTTTAATGACTTTCAACAATACAACGCGTTAGAGCAAAAACAGTAACTTTATAATAGTTCTATAAATTCTAAATCAGCTACCATCGGAATTCTATCAAATGCACATTAACAAGAAAAATACATTTGTATATTAACATGTACAAAGATATTTAACAATACTTACATGTGACCAGCGGTGCTAAATTTAAGTGTCTCCATCGCATCTGGACACAAGTAATCCAATAGCCTTTATTTTAAATGGATAACACGAGATCCTAAAACTATTCTCACCGCTAGAACACACAATATGACTAACGAATAGAATTGTCGTCGACGACGACGAACGTCGTCTAACGAATAGAAGTTCGAAGTATTGAGCAAGATAATACACCGCAGTAATATTCTAATACTGACCCAGTAAAACCCACATCAAATCACCAAGGCGATCAAAACACATCTGCCTGTCTGAAAATGGCGCAAACATTTTTCCAAACTTACAAAGCCCAAAGGCGTAAAAACAGTTTCTAGTACTAGTATATTACTTTCCAGACATGAAATAGCAAGCTATCTGTTTTGTCTACGGCATCTGAGTTGTTATTCTAAATAAGCTTTTAATTAACAACATGTAACATTGCGATTTAATAAGTACTATCAAAAAGCGATGTTTATCATAACTTGAAGGCTAATCAGAATACTAACAAAGTATAGCACAGCGGCAACCCTAGAAATGGAAAAATTCTGTTTTCATCACTTCCTTTCGTGATATTTCTGTTGTTGGAAGGAAAAAATAAGTTTTGAAGCATTACGGAAATATTCTGTTAAAATCAGTCAGAAAACTACCTGAACTTTCAGGGTTTTTTTAACAGTGTGTGTGTAGGACATGGACGCCATCGACCAGGAGAAATTGATTCCAGGAGGCAGTGCTCAGAGCCGCGCGTGCAGAGGACGGTGGGCGGTGGTGCTGCCGAGGCCCCTGGTCCAAGCTGAAAAAGGCACGGACATCAACAAGGGTCAAATGAGAACAATAAGCAATCGTGATTGCTCAAAAAAAAAAAAGAAATTAGGAGAGAAAAATTAGTTCACCTTCACTTTCAATTCTTGCAATTGCAAGAAAAGCACCTGTTAGACCAATGTACAATAAAGGAGTTACACGTGCGGAAATGAATTAGCTTGTTCGCTTTTGTTGTACTGCACTGTTTACACTTTGACAGGTTGCTGGACTACGAATTTGCTTTTAAGCTCTCAAGTTGTCAAGTCGACTGATTGAACCTTTATTCAAAGGCTGACCTAAGTTAAGATGCGTTCCCCTTCATTCTTTAATTCGATCACTTGCTGATAAGTTCCTGAGAGACAGAGTGAGTGTACTTTAGTGTTAATGATGCCTCGACAAGTATTCTGACAATGATATTAAATGAGAAACTTCTAAAGTGGTAGAATCCATGAATCCAAACTTGAAACGAAAGAAGATGGACACCTTTCCTGAAGTAGAATCAGCTCTATTCAAGTGCATAAAATACACCACCAGCTCAGTCATTTCCAGCCGAGGACTGCAGTTTCGTGCTTATTAGCACTCATCAGCCCGGCATAGGAAAGTTGTATTTCATGTATTTCTGCTTTAGCCCTGGCTAATGGGCGGTAATTTACTGAATATACCTTGCCTCGCGTTCAATCTTCGAGTTGAACCGAACCATTGCTTCGGTCACTCGTCTGGTCTGCTGATTCTATATTAGCTACCAGTTTGTTTCGCACTCTTGGCTTCCTTAAGAGGTTTTCCATCTCCAGTTCAGTCACTTTCCTATGCCGGGCTGATGAGTGTTAATAAGCACGAAACTGCAGTCCTCGGCTGGAAACGACTAAGCTGGCGGTGTATTTCATGTATTTCTGCTTTAGCCCTGGCTAATGGGTGGTAATTTACTGAATCTATTCAAGTGGTTCCAGCAATATCGAAATCAAAACTATGCTTTTGATTTTTCTCTCTCAATATTTTTGTGTGTGATTAAACTCTACTTTAATAAACTTGTATAAACTTTTAAGTTCTGTAATTTTGTCTGTTATATGCACATATTAAATAAAATATTCAATGGTTTTTAATATTAAAATGTCGAAAACCGAAACTAGCGGTAAGTCGAATTTTCGATAAGTCGAAGTTTTCCCTCGCTCCCTTCAGATTTGAGCTATCGCGAATTGACTGTATATAACTTCTTTTCTTCTTCTGTTCTTGGCGTCCTGAGTCGATGAGAATTTAGAATTAAATCAGATGTTATTCATCTTGTCAGCTTTTAAATGATTTTTCGTCCATTTCTTTCAAGTATTGTCATAAATACCAATTTCAACCCAAAAAAATCCTTTACAATTAAAAATCTGATTAATATGAAAACTTAGCTACTCCTGGTTGATTGAAGTATAATCTTGAAACACAATTGACTAATAAAGAGAAATAACAACGATCGACAAAAATAATCTGTGATAATTAGATTATTTTTTAAGTTTTAACGTAATTTTCCTATTAATTTTTTTTTTTAATCTAACTTTGTATTACTATCCTGACTGATATGTAACTAGAATACGCTACAAATTTCCTGTACACGTTGGGAACTTATTTGGAACAGTTTGATTTAGAAAAAGTGCTCCAGCTGCCTGAATGTGTTCTAAAATGTGTTCTGAATGTGCTCCATTTAAAAAAAAACACAAACTGAAGTGTGCGCCGAATATGTTTCGATTGCTCAGTGATTGTGTGTCGCTCAAATGTTAATATGGGAATACAATCAAAAACCGATTAGGAGCACATTTGAGAACAGATTGAGGCTGAACAGATTGGCTGGCAGCTGCATTGGAGCAAGATTGCTGCAAAACTAACAGCAAAAAGTAGTGTAAAAATTAAAGAATTTGGAAACAAATGAGTGTTTCGTAAATGTTCTAAAAACTGATCAAAAAAAAATAATTAATTAATTAATTTGAATTTCGTCATCTTGAATTCAAATTATGTTTTTCGCAATCACGAGTGTGTTTGTATGTGTGTGTGTGGGGGGGGGGGTATGTGTATGTGTGTAGCATGTGTGTTTGTGTCTGTGTGCAGTCATGAGTGTGTGGGTAGTTGTGTGTATGAGTGTTTGTATGCGTGGGGGCGGGGTATGTGTATGTGTGTGTAAGCATATGTGTTTGTGTCTGTGTGCAGGCATGAATGTGTGGGCAGTTGTGTGTATTTGTGTGTATGTGTAGGTGTCTGTATGCATGCGTGTGTGTATGTGTTTGTGTATGTGTATGTGTTTGTGTGCGCGTGTGTGTGTAGGATATGGACGCAACCTGGAGACGGTTTTCGCTAGAGGAGCAGCATCGTGAGTCCGGCCGACGCGACGGATGGTGCTGGCAGAGGGTGGCGCCGCGCCGGTGGGAAAAATGATAGCACGCCAAAAACAGTCAAATGAAAGCAATAAGCAATCGTGATTGCTCAAAAAAAAAAGAGGAATACAACGTGCAATAAAGGAAAACACACGTGTCAGTGTTAAAATGTTCTCACATGCATTCTAAAGAGTGTTATAACCCAAATAAGTGTTCTGATTACTCTCAAAAAGTGCGCTCAAAGTGTTCCAAAAAACAAGAGGAGATAGATTGAAATTCGCCTTTTGTTTGAGCTCTTTATTCTGGAATAGCCAAAACCCAGCAGATGTCCTCTCATTAAAGTTGATATTACCTTTACATTGGTAGCTAAAACTAGTTTAGCATACGAGTTAAAAGACTGCATTTGCAAAACTGCAGCCTCTGAATGCTGCAACCTGACTGGCGGTATGTTCTTGTAAATTATACATGTCTTGTTAAAAACGTAAGCTGTTAATTATAGCATTTTATGCGCATATTCCGCTGATTATTTGTTAAAAATGTGTAACGTTAATGAGGTGCGGATTATACGCTGCCAAGGATTATCTGTGCTTTTTTTTCCTCAACACCGATTCGCTGCCTGTAGGTTGTCTATTTTACATAGCTTGCATGTTCCTCTTACACGATTTAGGCTATGTAAAATAAACAACTATACAATAAAGGAAGAAGCTTTCATTTGCACAAGATTAAGACATTTGTTTCTTTGCCTTAGCTCTTTGTCTTTAAGTAAATAGTGTATTATAATCTCGATTTCAAGAATAAATCCTTACTTTTTAGATTAACTTTCAATATACCTTAAAAGTTATTACTTCTTTACGTTTTAAATTAGTTGCTAAAATTTTATATTAAATCAAAACTTCATTTTTACTTTCTTCTATATATCTAATATATAGAAGAAAGTATTGGATTCGTGCAAATTTTCGAATTTCGAATTTTGACGGATTCGAACATTTTGAGGTGTGCTGAGTCCATTTCGACCATTTTTGGAAAATGTCTGTCTGTCTGTGTGTGTGTGTGTATGTATGTATGTGTGTGTGTATGTATGTGTGTCACGTCTGTGTGTGACCAGTTTTTTGTGGCCGCTCTACAACAAAAACTACCGCATGAAATCGAACGAAATTTAGTACACATATGTGCCCCTATGTGAACTTGTGCCCATTAGTTTTTAGCGCGAATTCCTCCAAGGGGGGTGGAGCAATGGGACGTTTTTCGAGTTACGCGTGCTTGCTATTCCTCAGGAAGTTACTGGCGGAATCAAACAAAATTTGGTCCATATGTTGGTATTAACAGGAACAGGTGCTGATTCAATTTTGGTGTCAATAACTCAAACGGGGGTTGAGCTATAGAACGTTTTTTGTCGTCAATTGTGACTGCTGTATCTCAAGAAATAATGAACGGAATGAAAGAAAAATTTATCGGCAAGTAGCCCTTAGTGGGTATAAGAACTGATTTTATTTTTGTGTCAACAGCTAAAAAGGGGGTAGCGCAATCACCCGTTCTTTTTTTCCATTTTGAGTGCCCTATCTCAAGAAGTAATGCTACGTTCTGGTTGAAATTTGGAATATATGTGAATCCATATGTAAACAGGCTTTGGTTCTATTTTGACGCCAATCGCTCCAAGAGGTGTTGATTTTTTTTTTTTTTTGCGAATAAAAATAGTTTTATTAATGCAACAATAAGAAAGATAAATCGTAATAGATTGTCGTCTGCGTATTTCTCGTGATTTTAATTGTATGGAAATGGTAGGAAATATTATCTCAATGATTTAAAATTTTTAACTGTTGCCATCTTATGTTTGTTAACAAATAAAATATTTGTAATTAATTCAAGCAAGGCTTTTAAAATAACTTTCAATTTTCGCTCTTTGCTTTGCTTTTGCAATAATTCAGATATTGGGATAGTCGTCAAGGTTTTGCATGTGTCATTTTGTTTTCGTTGGGAATATTGCTTCCTCGTCAAGCATAGGGAGGGATCAGAAAAAAAAAAGAAAAATATAGAAGAAAGTTTCGTGATGGCCACAACATACTAGTTTAAAATCGTATTGTTATCCGCGGATTATAAGCTGCCACGGATAATACGCAAGAAAATACAAAAAATATTTTCAAAGTACAGTAAACTCCTGATTATCCGCGAGCGGATTATACGCGGGGCGGATTATCCGCGAATCAATCAACAATCAGGAATACGGATATTCGCAGCAAAAAGCAAATACCAATGGCTGTTTTTTTTTTTTTTTTTGCCAAAAATTTGTAAATTTAAACTGAGTTGATTTTGTTTTATTTGTTTATTTATTTTTGGTGTTTTTTTTTTTAATCGTACATATACTTGTTCTTTATTGATGTTCCTTTCTACTGTGAAAAAATACAAACACTTTTACTCCACTGCATATATTTTCACTGTTTGAAAAATTGTTGTATTATGCATCAATACAGCTATTTTTTGAGCAAGGACAAATTTACCTTATTTGTCTCTCGTTTTATCCTTTTTGCGGTTTATCCGCGATTTTTATTATCCGCGGTGTTTGTGCCACCTAATTCCACGGATAATCGAGAGTTGACTGTATGAACTTAATGTGACTGACGTTTTAACTCCTACTCTGCCTTAGACATTTACAGGGGTGATTGTGAGTTCATCAAAAAATACCTCAAAGTTTCAAAGCAAGAACGGGAGGAGGGGGGCGGGGGGTAATCTTTGGCCCCAATTACTTAAGTGCACCTTTGCCATAGTATAAAATAGTTCTGAGTCAAAATATCGTGTGTACATTTGATTAGATTTTTAATGGGTTACAAAGTTATTTTTGAGCTGGTGTTATACAAATTATCTTGACATTTGTCCATCTTAAAGGATAGGTGTCCATCTTAAGGCTCTTGCAGGTATATTTTATGAGTATTATATAATTTTAAAAAATTGCGGAGGTAGGGAGATAAAAGCATAACAAAACAAAAAAACATAATTCCGGTATTTTCGGACATAAAAATACCGGAAATACGTCCGAAAATACCGGAAATTCGGTAAAATACCGGAACACAGTCACCCCTGCATATAGTATTAGTAAGTACAAAATATCCTCGTGCAATTCGAGTTAAACTACTCGCATACAAATGGCAACTTATAACATATATTTCACCTCCTGAAACGTATTTTTATCAAAAACAATATTTTCTTCTGAAACAACTTCAATGGAGGAAGAGGAAAAAACCTTATTTCCAGATAGTTTCGTGACTTATGCGCTGCATATTAAGCACGAATTTCCGTTAAAACTAATGTTCCTCTGAATATTGTCTTCCCTTTTGTAGAACATTTTTCCAGAAACACAAGAACGTGATATTAAAAGGTATTCGAAAAGATTTTTTTTTTATCTTTGAATTCTCGTAAAGTAAGAAATAGATTTATAAAAAATCAATATTTCTGCTGCTGCTAGAAACTATTTCAGACGCAGAGAATAAAATGCCGAAGTTCCGAACTTTTTAGAAAAACTTTCGTTTCAGTCTTTATATCCGTCGCGGGGTTTTGCTGACTACAGACTTTAAGAAATGCGAAATTAAATTGTAGATTTTAAATACGGTTAGGGGACTGCTATGCCGTCTCTTTGAAGAAGGAAATGATGATTTTTTTCCCAATGAAAGAGTAACGCGGAGTGCAGACTCATTCTAAAATGTCCACACATACATGTATATGGTAGCCCTAGTAGGTATGTGAATGAACAGTTCTTAATTCAAATAAAAAGAAATTTATATAATAATGAAAATTAATTTGAGTTTTGACCTCTTGAATTCAAATTATGTTTTTCGCAATCACGAGTGTGTGTGTATGTAGGCGTGTGTGTTTGGGTGTGTGTGCAGGCATGAGTGTGCGGGTATGTGTGTGTATGTATGTGTGTGTAGGTGTGTGTGTGTGTATGTGTGTGTAGGTGTGTGTGTATGTGTGTGTAGGTGTGTGTGTCTATGTGTGTAGGTGTAGGTGTGTGTGTGTATGTGTGTGTGTATGCGTGTGTGTGTGCAGGTGTGTGTGTATGTGAATGTGTGTGCAGGATATAGACGCAACCTGGAGACTTTGCTCGCTGGAGGAGTGTGTGTGTGTGGGGGTATGTGTGTGTAGGCATGTGTGTTTATGTCTGCGTGCAGGTATGAGTGTGTGGGTAGTTGTGTGTATGAGTGTTTGTGTGTGGGGGGATGTGTAGGTGTGTGTAGGCATATGTGTTTGTGTCTGTGTTCAGGCATGAGTGTGTGGGTAGGTGTGCAGGTGTGTGTATGTGTTTGAGTGTGTGTATGTGTGTGTGTGTGCGTGTGTGTGTATGTGTGTGTGCGTGTGCGTGTGTATAGTTGTGTATGTATGCGCATGTGTGTAGGATATGGGTGCAGCTTGGAGACGGTGTTCGCTAGAGGAGCAGCATTGTGAGGCGGCCGGTCGACGGTGGTGCTGCAGAGGGTGCTGGCGGGAAAATAAAATGATAGAACACCAAAAACAGTTAAATGAAAATGAAAGCAATAAGCAATCGTGATTGCTCAAAAAAATAGTTTGTTTCTAACAAACTAAAGTTTTCTCTATCAAGTATTGCTTTCAGGTTTTGAAACATAGTTTTTTGTTTTATTTTTTCAAACACTTTTTTTTTCTTCCGAATTTAGGCTCCGTAGTTGCTTATTCCGTATTTTTAAAAGTTATACCTTTGCATAAATTTTAGTCCATATTTTCATAACTTTGTCATTAGTTCGAACTAAATTTCGTTTCTTATGTACTAGAATCAATTTAGAGTATTTTGTTTGCTAAAAAGTAAAAAAATGGCAACGGATAAAAACTTTCAATCATTGAGCTTTCTTTGATCGTCTGCCAACAATGATCAACTGCACATGACAGGAAAGGCTTAGAGTTGTATTTAAAATAGTCTAAAAATGTTATACAGTGGTTCCCAAAAGTGTTCGCACACCTACGACTTGCAATGAAATAGGACCCTATCCATTGGTTAGAATTAATATTTCGGAATAGGTATTTAATTCTAACATCTATGATCAATTTTCAACAAAACTACATCAATTTTTTTTTAAATATTAAAACTTAACTTTTTAAAAATCAAAAACCAAAAAATCTCGGAAATTTTATCTCACAAAAGTCTTTGTACTCTTTAAAAAATGTCTATGTATTATTAAATAATCTAATTTTTTATCAAGTTATTATTTAGTAGAATATCATGCAGTATCAATAACACCTTTTAAACGTCTGGGAATAGATTTCATTCTTTTTTTGAGCAATCACGATTGCTTATTGCTTTCATTTGACTGTTTTTGACGTTCCTTTGATTTTTCCCACCGCCACCCTCTGCACCATCACCGTGGACAGGCGGGCTCCTCACGATGCTGCACCTATAGCGAAAGCCGTCTCCAGGTTGCATCCATGTCCTACACACACGCGCATACATACACGCACTCACACACACACACACACATACACACATACACCTATACACACAAACACATACACACACAAACACATACACACACAAACACACACGCATACATACACACATATACACACAACTACCCACACACTCATGCCTGCACACAGACACAAACACATATGCCGACATACACATACGCATACATACACACACATACACACAACTACCCACACATTCCTGCCTGCACACAGACACAAACATACATACCCCGTACACACAAACACCCCCCCCCCACACACACAAACACACATGCCTACATACACACACTCGTGATTGCGAAAAACATAATTTGAATTCAAGATGTCAAAATTCAAATTAATTTTTTTTTAAATCTGGTTTTAATTTTCCTTTTTTTTTTTTTTTTTTTTTTTTTTGCGTAATTTCTGAGTAAGTGTTCAACCACACTTCGAGTCTTAGTGTTTCTAGCTCCATTTTCGTTTCAGAGCCGCATTTTCGTAATTTAGCCTCCAGATATCTCTAAATACGTTACATTAAGTTCAAATCTGTAGATTGAAGGGATATATTCTAAATTTTAGGCCAATTTTCGAGGCACTAGACGCAAACGTTGAAAACCGTGTGCTTCTTATCGTTATCTTGCCAATGAACAAAGTTGTTTCCTATAACCAAATTTTTGGCTAAGAGTTTAAAATTGGTTTTTAAAATATTTAAATGAAAAGCATGATTCATTATTTTATCAAAAAATTCCAAACTACCAAGTCCTGTTGCTGATATACACCCTCACAGAAGAACACCTTCACCGTCCTGGTTAACTGCTCCAACTAAGGTCTTAAGATTAAGTTCCTAATTTTTCCTTCTGTTTACAATTATACAACAATTTAACCAAAAATGTTAAATTCATTTTTATTTGTGAGTAAGAGGTAATTCCAAAACGTTTTGAGCTTATTTATCATTGATTTTGTGACGAAAAGAGTAAGCTTTCTGTTTTTCCCACGGCCAAGAAAATTTCTGCGGGAAGAGGTCGCATTTAATCCAGCTAATCAGAGAACTTGGCGAATAATTTTAGGTGAAAATTAAATGTAAAAATTTCGTTTAACTCTGCAGAAACTTTTATAGCACTCAAATGTGTATTTTTCGTAATTTGTTTTTTACTGTAAATCTTCGATCACTCTTTGTCAACTTTGCCTGTTGACCTTTTTTTACCTCGTTTTTGGTCCGATTCTTTTCTTTTGAAGCATTTAGTCAAGCACTTTACTATGGAATGGAATAAATTAACTAATTTAGAGACATTTCAAATTAATTTACCACTACTGTGAGAAAAAAATTGGAATATTGAATGGTGTTTGTGGTTTTTTTACGAATACCAGCCATTTTATAGTAATAAGCACAATATTAAGGAATAAATAAACAAAAAATTTAAAGTCAAATGACTTTTAGGTGTCAACAAAATGCAAAAATAATAAAAAAAATGGCATATGATAATTTTAATCATGAATTTATTAGAAAATATTTGAGTGTATGATGACTTTTATGAAGTATTATTCCTCTGTCTCTACGTTTTTTGACCCATTTCAAAAAGAAGATCCGTCAATATTTTGAAAAAAAAAAAACACAGGGTTTTATTTATAATGACATAGGAATGATGTGAAAAAATATTGGACTTCATATTCGAATTCAGTTTCGCGTTATTTTGGTTTTACTAAAAATTTCGAAGTGTACGAACACTTTTAGGAGTCACTGTAGCTGAAATGGACAGTATGCAAAAAAATTCTTGAAAATATTTATCACAGAACGGATTGAAAAATCCAGGAAGAACATTAAGAATTTGAACGATGAAAATAAAAGCTTGAAATTTTTATCGCTAAAATAGTGCGCCCAAATTTACTTTATTGCTCTGCAAAAGTTGCCATTATCGGTGGAAGAGTTTCACCAAAAATTTGTTTTGGTTTATTGTTTTAGTATTGTGTAAAAGAATAATGTGTCTTGACAAGATTTCGCCTATCAGTTAAATCATTTCCATGACGAGTGAATTAAATGCATGAAGATTTAAAACAGAACTGCCACTACATATCCGCGAGTATTTTGTAGATGATTTACGCAGCAAAACATGACTTTTTTTTATCATTAAATGGAGAAATAGAAACATATGAAACAACAAGAATTAAAATAAACCGATATCGAAGAAATAACTCAATTACATAAATAAAACAATTGTGCCAGTTAAATAAAACAAAACAAAAAAAAAAAAAAAAAAAAAAATCATCTTCCTTCTTTTGATATTCAATCATACAGTCATACAGTATTAAATAATGTTACCCTTGACAGTCTTACGATCACGTATGAGCACTATGTGACAAAAATGTCATCAAATGCCGAAAATGTCACGAAACCGGACATAAGTACCAATGTATAGAAAACAACAAAAGAAAATGAAAATGTTGTACGAAGTGAACCAAAAATTTATGAATATCGGATTCAACATCGTGAAAATGTCTGCTTCAGAACAACTTACTGTGTGCTTTGCATTAATTTCTTACTTTTGTAATACTTTTTGGTTTCTCATGTATTTCTACGTGGGTCAGAGTAGCCAAAACACATTAAAAAATCTTTTCAAAAGACTGAAGAACAAAAAAATCATACATATGAACAAAAATTTCTGTCATTCACTAAGCTTAAAAGCAATATACGTTACGGGGTGCGTTTGTTTTACCTTTTTCATCCGCCATTAGACAATAACTGCAGCGACCCCTATATTTTGTTGGAGTTGCAAATTAGTTGTGTTTTGTAGCGCTATTTTCATCATTCCGAATGTGAAATTATTCTCAAGTTTGTGTTTGGGTTTTTGTTAGAATTCTTAGGAATTCAATGCTTACAGTTCAGTGTTAAATCGAATTTTTTTGTGAACTATAAACGAAGTCATTTTTTTAAAAATGAATTCTGTGCTTTATTCATCTAGGTGACATTTCTTTCTAAAGAAACTTATTACATCAAACTGTGATAAACGATATAATACAGAATTTATTCTTTTAATATCATCCGCAGCATTTTTAAACTAAAAAAAAATGAAAGAAAGTAAGAACTGACGCAACAAATACAAAAGAAATCACAAAATATGATCAGGAAGAAACAATCGATCAAACAACTTTCATTTCAAAGCCTCAAAGGTAAGGAAAATAAAAATTCAGTCCGTCAAACTTTTTATCGCCTGCACTTGCATTAACACTTCCCCCCATTTATTGCAAAGGAAATCCTAATCCATCACAAATTTCATGTCCATAAAAACGTTAAAATGGAGACATAAAGAGAGGAAAACAATTTCTCATGTCGCTTTATTCGTTCACCCTTTTGCACCAGAACCCCCCTTTTACCTATGTAAAGTAAATGTTGTAAAAGGGTTTCGCAAAAAAAGTCAGCAACTGGTAATCCATATAAATGATAGTAATGTAGTGATAGTTATCGTGTCTGAGTTATTGTTGGCTGCTAGCACAGAAACTTTTAGTCAAAATGATGACGTTATGGTTAATGATGTTTCGTTTACGTTGGTGCATTATTTATTTTTTGGTATTTTCTTCAAAATATTTTACTTTCAAAATATATAATGGGGAAAAAATTCTAAAATTCTTGCGAGAAGTCTCTTTTTGCTGCAATGTAAGTAACTAAGTAAAACCGGGTCATATTTCGAGAAATATTACAAGAGGTTCGCCGTAAATCAATTTTTATTTTAGCACGAACTGCGTCTCTTAGCTTTGCATGGTGTACCTCAAAAATAAAAGTTATCTCAAGTGACGCGTGTTCAACAATCAGGCTTGAACAAAAGAAAATATAAAAGACTAGCTGCGTTGCCCGGCTTTGCCTGGTCTATTTTGAAAACGAAAATTGTGTCAAGTGACGTATATTCAACAATCAGGCATAAATAAAAGCAAAAAATCATCATGCAAAATTTCCCCTCCAAACAATGACGACAGATATTAAAATACTTTTAAGAAATTAAAATAAAATGAGAAAGATGGATTTAAAAAGCGTAACCATGGAAACACAAAATAAAATAAGTTTAAGAATTGTAAATGAGAAAGATGCAAATAATGGATTCAAAAAGCGTTACCGTGGAAACGCAAAATAAAATGGTTAAAAACTTGAATAGAGAACAGATTTTTGAACTTCATTTCATTCGCTTGTAACTTTTTTTCTAATGGAGATAGAGAGTTAAACTTCCGACCATAGGTCGAGTTAGATCTGGAGTAAAAAAGGTAGCTCTTTTCAATGATGTCAAAAAGAAAACTGTAGGACAATTCCTTCACTTTTTATTGATAAATTTAATGAAGAAAGTAGTGCCTAAATTTCAGCTAAGCCTAAACAAATTCGAGCTAAAAACGTAACTAACTCCCGCCGCAATTAAGTTAGAGCGTTGGAACAAATTGCTTAGAACGCGGAAAATTCTTCCCTTTCCAACGATATATAATATTACTAATTGCGAGTAATTTTTCACCCCCATATTCGGGAATTTATGTGAAAATTGGGCCTAAATTGGAATAAAAAAAGAACTATTCATCGAATTGTTTTCGAACTGGTCTGCAAACCTTCTCAGGACTTAAAGGAACAAATTGTGAAAATTTCAGCGAAATCGGCCGGGTAGTTCTCGAGTTTTGTGAGTTCAAACAAACAGACGCCTTTTGGACACTTCATTTTATATTATGTAGAGATTTCTTGACAGATCCCGGAAAAATAACGAAAAAGGAAAATTTTTAAATCCCCTGATTACAGGAAAAGCCTCAAAAGAAAAGCAAGAATTTTATTTGTTCACACTCGCGAAAAAATTTACATTCTTTCTTCTCAATGATTTTATTCATGCTAATTAAAACTGATCTCTAGCAGACGATCAAGTTCCGATTTAATATTGATGTTCCTTCATTTAAAAATGCTCGTCATTTTTCTCCTGGTGATTTTACAACCTTGGTGGCTTTAAAATCAGGAGGAAGTTAATCTACTTCAAGAGTATTTTTCGCAGGTTTTCGAATGAGACCAAAATTAGGACACTTGGATAACTATTTAGGGCACAAAGAGCCATTTAATACCATTTTTGTGCTCAACAATTAAAATTCGAACGGTTCAGTACTTTTTTGGTGGAAAACCCCTCTACGTTCCTTCTCGGGTGCCCAAATATCTCCCTGCCAAATTTGGTTGAGATCCAACGTAGACTGGATTTTTATGGGAAACATGCACACATACATACACGTATACAATATAAAGGGTGTCCCAAAATTAACGCAAGATTTAAATTTGCCACCATTTTTTCCATAAATTGTTGGCAGCCATGAAGAAAGAACAATTTGACAGTTGAGAGTTTAGGGTTAGTAAAAATGGGGTGTTATTGTACCATACGGCTAGAGAGAGTGAAACATTTCAATTACTGCATAAGGCATTTCCTGGTCACGTACTCTCTCATTTCGGTGATCAGAATTGGCACCCTAGATCGTGTGATTTAACATTTTTAAATTTCTTCTTATGGGGTTATTTGAATTCAAAGGTCTATGTCAACAAGCCCACAACCACCCGTGCATTACCGTGTTGCGATACCGAGCGCCAATAACAGTAACTGCTTGACCAGCCTCAACTTTCATTATTTTTGACACAATTGTTCAATAATGAAAGCGCGTTATTGTATCGTATAACGCTCCATTTTTGATTACCCTAAACTCTCAGCTGTCAAATTGTTCTTTTTTCAGGGTTGCCAACCATTTATTGCAAAAATGGCGGGAAATTCAAATCTTGCGTTAATTTTGGGACACCCTTTATATACAGTATTGGTTTTATTTACATAGATTTATTCCCATTAGCTGCAACGTAACGCTAGTATGACAGTCAAATTATTCTGACATTTTTGGTTAAATACAGTCGTAAATAATGTGTGGATTGAAATGTTGATGAATTTTGTTAAAATGTACTTGTATTTTTATTATGGTGAATACTTTTGCAAAAAAGACAGGACAAGTCTTCCTCGTCTTTTTTTTTTCACATAGGAAGTTAGGGGGGATGACAGAAAAACAAACATAAACACATACAAACATGCAACCAGAGTATCATACTTTTTGAAAACACCTTCCGACAACTGAATATATAATATCTGTACTATACCGATGCGATTTCTCCAGTTGTTTGGAATTTCGATTCAATGTGTGGGGTCGTTCTAGAAATTCTTTCCCAGACCACACTCATCGTGAGAAAAACATGTTACGCTGGTGTTTTATATCTGTCACCAGAATGGGAGCTGGATAAATATAAGACCACACGTAAATACGGCTTTTGCTCCCCTCTTTTGAGAAATGTTCGAAATGAGATCTTCAGAATAGCTGAATTCTATCCGAAGCTGGACATTTGTTGTGTACATAAAGTTTCTCCGTTTGGTGTGATATGATGTCTGTGACACTATAGGGAACATTTTTTCAACCACCTTGTCAACATCGTCTGACTGTTGTAAACAGGGGTGCATTCCCCGCCAAATGAATCCCCGTATATAAGAGAAAGTAAATAGGTCAAAGGGGGAGACACTCGTAGAGCAAAGAGCTGGTGAGTCGCGGAGTGGCTCTCGCAGTTCAAAATATCTTTGTAACATTAAATAATCTGTAATTTGTAATATAGCTGTAAATATTGAGTGCATTAAACGTCTCTAAAAGACTATGTATTCTCTTGTCATCTTTACACAAGAGGTGGAAACGGTACAGTACCTCCATGCCAAACTAACTTAAGTCACATTATCACCATTTGGCAGGAGAGCACAAAATGTTTGATGTATACAATGGTTGGGGCTAGCTCTCTCATAACACGGGCGAATAATTATCAAGGATGATTTTTTTTCAATAGATTACGTTAGTTATCGTTCAATGCAGGATAATATTCCAACGTCGCCAACAATGAAACTCCATCCATGGCATGATTCGCAACTCCAGCGCTTGAATACGCTACCTTGCGGTGGTTTACAAAACTACCCAAAAAACTAAAACATTGCCACATTGCGTTCCAAGTGTGTCTGTTGACGTAAACACAGGCAGTTTGTTCTGAGTATTTGTTAATGCAATCGATGTGTCTTAGATTGCTTTCAGCTACAGAAATCGCTTCGGCCCTTAGTAGTATTCTCGAGCTTCTCAAAATAATGTTAGTTTTCCTTATTTCCTTTTAAAACGTGAGTTGATTGAGAAATGGTGAAAATCTAATCCACAAGAAAACTCTGGATTAACAAACTTGGATAACGTTATACCAGGTAAACATTTTTATTGTTTTGTGTGAATTTGTAAGAATATGGGTTTCTTTTTTTTAAATCTTAAATTAATTTAACTAACCATATTTTACAGCAGCATTTAGTTGGAATGGAAAGTATGCAAAATATTTTCTTGAATATATTGTCGTAGAACAAAATGAAAAATGTTTAACCGAGAAAGAATTTACTTTATTGCTTTTATTCTCAGCTGAAAGGTTTCGCCAAATTTGTTTGGGGTTATAGTTTTAGTATTGTGCGAGCAAAGTAGCCTTGGCGAGATTCCGCATGTTGGTTAAACCATTTTTAATTTTTGTCATGAATGGAATAAAATGGTAGAAAGATTACAAAATTAGATAAGTAAAAAGAAATAATGGTAGATCAACTGAAAAGAAAACTACCACCTTATATCCGTGAGAATTTTGTTGACGATATGCATAGCATGACATAATTAAATCATAACTCAGAAATTAGAAACATCAGAACATTTAGAAACAGAAAAATTTTAAATTAACCGATTTGGGAATTTGAGAGAAATAACTCAGCTACAAATGCTCAACAATAAGCGCTAGCCTAAGCAAGGAAAAGAAGTATCATCTTCTTTTGATAATAATTCGTAATGTCATATTAAATTTTCTACCATTAATTGTTATTCTTGACAGGTCACAATTATTATTTAGTTTTATCAAGAATTGATAAACATCGAATTCCACATCGTGGAAATGACTGCTTGGAACTACGAACTACGTAGTTTGCATTAATTTCTAACGTTTAGTAATGCTTCATGAATTCTTATTTCTTTCTACGTGGGCCAGAATATCAACAAGACTTTGAAAATTAATTTAAAAAGAATAAAGCTAAAAAATCATGCATACGAACTAAATTTACTAGGCTTATTATCATTTTCTTCGTTACCACGTGCGTTTGTTTTACCTTTTTCGTCCGCCATTAGAAAGTGGCTATTGTGCCCCCTATAGTCCGTTGGTGTTGCGAATAATTCGATAATATGTTTTGGCAATGTTTGACTTGCAGGGAAAGGCTTTATTGTGACAAGGCTGAACTGGATTCGATAACTTAAATGTTTTACTGGTAAGACTCATCCTACGTACAATCTTTTCGAAGAATCAGCGGAAAACATTTAAAAAAAAAAAAATGGAATGTGGTCCACAGGACAAAACCTTTCGGCAACATTTGTATTAAGAGAAAATATATATGATGAGGCTTTGTCATTTACAGGCCGTGTGTTGTACTTGAATACGTTTATGTAACGGGTTATATTTCTTGAATGAAATAGTTTTATTTATGTATTTAGGACAAAAGCAAGGAAACAAATAATTATTGTGTTACAATATAACTTTTTATTATTTCCATTCGATTGTTATTGAGAAATCCTCTCCAACCGGATTCGATCTCTGTAGTTGGTTTTGGCTTTTCGATGCGTATAGGCCGACATTATATGTTTTTGATAATATTTCTTTTCCTAACACCTCATTATATTCACTGTCACTACTTTAGACAAATGTTTTATACACAATTGATGAACTTTGACGACAGCTGACGATTAAAACTTTTACGAACATCATAGCTTCTCCAGCAAAATAACCTAAAAATGGCGGCGATTTCCCCTCTACAGCACGCAATGCGTCAATGTTTCCGTTTATCGTAATGAATTCTTTTATCCTTTAGCCAGTGGTGTAATTTAATTTTGAATGTGAGGATGGATTCGAAACTACAGCGCCAAACTATTCCCCGGTATTTTTGTCATTAGGTTTTTTGGATTGCCCCCGTATAGTAGCAAATTTAAAAACGTACTCACGTCAAAAAAAAAAAAAAAAAAAATCTTTCCGCCAATGAACAATGAACATGATAAATAAAGGGTGTTCTGTTTTCGCCTGCAAAACCTCTATTTTCACAACCGTTAGTCTTATATGCATACTTCCAGTTGCAAAAATGAAGGGGATGACCCTTAAAAACTAAACCCCAAACTAAACCCCAAAACTAAACCTCAAACTAAGGACCCTTAACCATCAAACTGTTCGATTTTCTGGAAAAAATGTATGTTATGGCTAATTTCATTCTGAACAATTTGATACCTTATTTATTACCATAAGCAAAAAACTTTTCAAGTTATCGAAAAAATGCGTATACTTTCCCCATAGAGATTTATGTTAACAGCAGCTGTTTAAGCTTTTTTTTTCGGGTTGCGTTTTCTCAGGTTTCTCGTTTTACGCGCATGATATCTCAGAAAGTTTCTTATATATTTCTATAAAACTTTTTGTGCATGCTTGTCTGTTTTAGTTTTATGATCTGAAGCTAAATTTGTTTATTTTTTTAAAATTATTTAATTTATTTTTGAAATTTTCTAAGTTATCATCAAAATTTCCCAAAATTTTGGGGGAAAATATTTTTTTATTTTAATATTAACTTTTATTTTTAGTTAAAATTTAGGTTCAGATCATTAAAATAAACCAGACAAACAGCCATGAAAAGTTTTGCGGAAATACATAAGAAACTTTCTAAGATATCATACGCGCAAAACGAGAAACCGGCACTTGAGAAAAAGAGGCTTAAACTGATTCTGTTAACATAAATCTCTATGGGGAAAGTTTAAGCATTTTCACGATAACTTGAAAAGTTTGTTACGTATGGTAATAAATAAGATATCAAATTGTTCAGAAATAAATTATGCATAACATATATTTTTTCCAGAAAATTGAAAATTTTGAAGGTTAAGGGTCCTTAGAGTCCTTAGACCCTTTATGCAGAGTTACGATATTGAAAATTTGAAGTAGAAATAAAAATTAGTAAAAAAAAATAAAAATAAAATAAACTTTTTATACGGGCCCCAGGTCTCCTAACTTATGTTTAGGGAAATAATCTCCATTGAAAAACTTTTCCAACACAAAAAGTTTGAAATTAGTACGACCAATATCCACCGAGATATGAAACACAGCGTTTTGTGACTTACACCACTTTACACTTATCATCAATAACACTTTTTGGGGGAAAATGTAGCAGTTAACAAGTGTTTAAAATTATATGTGTGCAGAGTGTGGTTTTTCAAATTATTCGAGGTTTTGTTGTGTGTTTTAGTAAATCATGGCATAACATTTGCATTTGTCTTTGAATAGCAATGAAAAATATAAATGACTTTTTTTTCTTACTTTGACAACCTGTCATTTTTCTGAAAGAGCGATAAGTTCCAATCTCATCTTCTGTATGGTCCCTTAAAACTTGGAACTGAAATATCTCCTTCAGTTTTGGTCGTCCAAATATCAAGTGTTTTTGTGTCACTAAGTTTTCAATGGAGATTATTTCTCTGTGTATAAGTTAGGTGACCTAGGGCCAGTATAAAAAGTTATATTTTGAATTTTTTAACTTTTTTTTTTTTTTGCTTCAAATTTTCAATATCTTGACTCCGCATCTGATTTTGAACACTCTTGCAATGTGGTTGTTTCCTTCAGTCAAAAGTAGTACTTTTAGTCACTGAAATTGATAGAATAAGCAAAAAAAAAAAAAATCATTGACTGAGAAATTCTTTCATTTTCCCAACAGTTATTTTTAATTAATTTTTTAATATGCCCGATTTTTCAAACAAGGCGTGGTCTAGATGACGTCACAAATGATGCACTTTGTCGCATCTTTGTACCGCGTTTCCACGTATTGATAATCAAGAAGCGCATTAAAATTGCGCCTTTCGCTTGCTATATACCATATCGTTGCCAATACACGTGAGTGAAGATGCGAATTAAATATTTTGCTCTGAGAATGGCAACACAGAATGGCGTTTCATCATTTGTGATGTCATCGGAAAGAAATATAAACAATGAAAGATCACCGAATTAAGTATTTTTTAAAAAATATCAGACTTAAACAAATTATTTAAAAAATGATTAGATCCTATGTTCTTAAGCATGTTCTTTCAGAAAAAAACACTTTTAAAATGTTGGAAACGACCCCATTGGAAGTATGCATCTAGGACTAACGTCTTCGAAAAAAAAGGTCTTGCAGGTTAAAACGGAGCGCGCTGTATAAAAACTGATACATAAAATAAAGAAAAGAGAAAAATATAAAATACGCAATAAATTTTAAATTTTGTTGAAGTTTTGGAGAAAACTCCTAAACAAACTTTTTTTTAAGAGTAATTTCGTAAATTGTTTTATATGTCAATTTGTCTACAAATATACAAAATGCAAGAGCAGAAAAAGTTTACTTTATGTAATTTTTATCTATCTTCCTTTGTTTATTTTTACCTTTTTTGTCTTGTTGACATCCCCCCCCCCCCCCATTTTCTTCTATTTATCTTTTTTTCTCCTTTTTTGAATATTTTTGTTTCTGTTTATTTTATTTCGTAGCGTTTTTTTCTTCCATTCAGCTTTTCCTTTCTTGCGGTTCACGGTTACCGACATTGTCTTTTTGTTTAAGCTTCGACTTAATCTTTGTCCAATTGACTTCTTTCTTTCTGGGTTCCGTACCTAAGAGATAGCTCTGGGCCTTTGCTTGCATTCCTGTTGGTTCCTGATCGGTTTATAATTTTCTCATTGGTGTTTGGCTAATCCGCTATTTTTATCTTTTAAGCTTCATGCTTATCTGCTCTTGGCTTTTGTCGGATGTCTTTTCATCCATAAGCTCATTACTTTTTACATTGAAAAAGGCGTTCCCTGTAACGCCGAAACACGTGTTTGCTGTAACTGGCAAATTTGTGCTTTTTTTAAAGTTGTTTTTCTTATTTTACTGTTCAGCACAAAGGTATTTTTTTTTATCTTATTTCATTTATGTTTTATTCATGAATTATATTTAGCGTGTGTTCAAGAATCATTTAGGAATAAACAACCCCTAGATTTGTGCATTTTATTGTAATTCTGAACTATAAGCATTCTGCCTATTATTCTTGGAAAGTTTTCCCATTTATTCGTTCACTCCATAAAACGAAGAAGAAACCGAGTGCCGCTTTTTTGAGAGAGACAGGGAAAGGGAAGGAAAGAAAGAACCATTCTAAAGAATATAATGTTCTTTTGGCAATTTTCCCCTCATCCCTATGTAACGTAAGTCTTCTGTAAAACCCCCTGCACTTAAAGAAACGTTCGAAACCGTATTCCAGTCTACAAAATACACATTTGCTTCCATTTCGTAAGGCACAGATGTTCCAACTTCGAATTCTCCCACGGAAGAATCATTGGAACTTCTTTTTTTTACTTCGAAGTGACTTTTTACCGAGAACTGTACGAGCTTCTTCTCCAGAAATTTCCATTTTAGTGTACGAATATGAAAGGGAGTTCTTATGCGTCTAATGCAAATCAACCCCGGGCGAAATCAGGAGTTATTTTTCTGTGGCTTCTTTGGAAACTTGAAAAAGCAGCGATGGTGCTTTTCAAATAGTTCTTTTTTATTTGCATTTTTTCATCATCTGCTTCAAAAATTTTTGTTTCTCGCGTTTGACTTTTATTAATGCATCATCTGAAAATTGATTTTTACTTCCTTTTACAAAAAAGGAAGTATTGTATTAGCGAAAAAATTTTTACTCAAAAATCGGCCTTAATTTCCATTTTGCTCACCCCCGAATGAATGTTGAGTTTATTTTTCAACCCGACCACGCGTGGATATATGCGTACAGACACCCGAAATATCCATTTTGACGATCACCGAGTTAATTATGACGAGTTTTCTCGTGACGTCTGTATGTACGTATGTGCGTATGTGTGTGTGTATGTATGTATGTCGCATAACTCAAGGACGGAGAGTCCAAGAAAGTTGAAATTTGGTACTTAGACTTCTTGTGGGATCTAGTTGTGCACCTTCCTTTTTGGTTGCATTCGGATGCTCTAAAGGGGGTCTTTTGCCTCTTTTTGGGGAGAAATCATTGTTAATTTCGATGTAAACTCAAATAGTGTTATAATTTGGCGGACACTTGGCAATATATCGCCAGTCTTTTGGTCGCCAATTTTCGTCGACAACTTGGCGAAAAATTTGGCGATTTTTTTAATTTAATTTTTTTAAAAATCTGGTATCAATTTGGCCACTGTTGGTGATAGTTAGAGAGTAAACTACTGAATCACATTAAAAACGCAAACTTGTATTGTGGAATGTCTACAATCGCCAATCGTTAATAATGTATTCGTTTCAATGGTGTTGTTTCCGAAATTTAATAATTATTTTTTTTTTCTGAAAGAGCATGCTTAAAAATATAGGGTTCAATCATTTTTTTAAATAGTTTGTTGAAATTAAATATTTTTTAACAATTATTTTATCGGTGTGCAGATTGAAATTCATTTTTTTACGCTTCTGCACATGACATCACAAGTGATGAAATGCAATTCACTGATGCCACTAACGCACAGTGTAAATTATCATAACTTGGCAACGCGGTTGAGAGCAAAACGTAAGCATTTAGCGCGGCAATGGAGTAGCACTGCAAAGTACATCACTTTGTTACGTCATAAAGACCAAGCCATATTTCCAAAGTCGGACATTTAAAAGATTAAATGAAAAATAACTGTTGAGGAAATAAAAGTTTTCTCTCATTCCATGTTTTTTTTTTTTTTTTTTTGCTTATTCTATCAATTTTATTGACTAAAAGCAGTTCTTTTTGACTGAAGGAAACAACCGCATTGGTTTAAAAGCGAAACAGAGCTTTTATTTTGGTTTTGAATGAAAGAACGCATTTCTTAATTTTGTTTTGAAGGCACACAGTTTCCAAGAAAATGTTTGATATACATTTTCCGTCATGATTCTGTTTTTCAAAAACATGCAAACTATAATCAATTACATGTCTCATGTTACGAAAGAGTTTTTATAACTATTTTTTAAGAACACTCTACTTTAAAAAGAGTTTCTCTGATACATCTTTATATCCGACTAGGGGTACCCGCACGGCTTTGCCCGTAGTAAAAAATCAAAAGGTCTTGGTTCGCCTGTATATTTACAAATAATGGATGATGAATTTCTCGCCAATTGGCTATGTTCAGTCGCTCTTCCCATGTTGCGGTTCCACGTCATGATAATTTCGTCATTTACTCGTCCATCTTATGATAATTTTGCTCCGGAAAATGTTCTTAAAATTGAAATAGAAAAAAAACAAAATCGAATTTTTGAAAAATCGCTTCGAGGTGCACACCCCCATGCTACGAACTAACTTTGTACCAATTTCATGAAAATGCCGAACGGTCTAGGCGCTATACGCGCACAGAGATCCGGACAGAAATGCAGACAGACTTTCAGCTTTATTATTAGTAGAGAAGGTAATGGCCGTTGTTTTCAAGGCAGTGATTTCAAAATTTTATAAGTGACTTTTAAATATATAATTTGAATCAAATTTTTAATTTTTCATCAAAAAGTCGCTTTTGTTGACGAGAACTCTTGTTCACTTTTTTTTTGTTTTTTCCCTTAAGCCTGATTGTTTAACATGCGTCACTGACACAACTTTTATTTTTATGGTAGACCGCACAACGCTGGGCAACGCAGCTAGTAAGCTTCAAACATTTAGAAGAATTGACAATAAAATTCTGAGGTGATAAGGGTATCCATTGATTAGCCTTGACAAATGAAAGAATGATTTTCAATGCCTGGGAAATTCATTCTTGGTCTGCAAACGGTAGGAAGCAAATACAAATTAAATTAGATATAAACAGACAGACATTTTGAAATAACAAATTTGAAATTTTATTATTGAAAGTTTATAAAGCAATAAAAAGTCGATTCTACAATTTAATTGTTAAACTTTTCAGTTTGAAATTTTGCTATTGAAAGTTTATGAAGTCAAATATGGTTGATTTTGAAATTGAATTGTTATACTTGAAATATATTTTGAGATTCATTTCGGATGTAATCGTCCTCCAGTTTGCTTAGTTTGCGCTGGAGGACACAGAACATCAATTTGCAGTAAAAACAATAGAAAAATAACCCCGAAATGTAATAACTGCGGTTGTCAACACTGCAAATTATTCAAATTGTCCAACTCGACTGAAAATTCAAGAAAAACCTAAATAATAAAAATGAAAACACTATTCCCAGGACTTTAGAAAATATTCAAACTAAAAATTCTAATAAAGTCCCAAACATTCCAGAAAATCCCCTACTTCAAACACTTACAACCACTATCAAAACAATAAAACAAGAACTTGGTAAAATGAATGTTATTCCAAGTTCTAACAGCACTGCTACACTACCATACTAGGATATCCTATGGTGGCTTGACCGTTCACTTTAATTTCCACTAGCAATAAAATATTATCGATTTTACAAATAAAAAATCAAAAATAAAAATTTAATAACAATTCCCTGAAAAGAGGCCAACCGGCTTTGCGGACAGCCAATGAGAGCGCATCCCTACTTCATTCCATCCTGCCAATCAGAGAACTTGAATTTTGTACTAAATAAGTTGCATCATATCTCGAAATTATTTAAATTTTTAATTTAAATACTAAATTATCCCAAAATGATTAAAATTTTAATAACAAATAAAACTTTTTCGAAGCAATTTACTTATATGGCGCAAGCTTAACTTGTGATCGTGAAGATACAATTTAAAAGTTTTCTTAGTTTTAAATTGACTTAACTTTAAATTTAAAAATGAGACAAGATAAAGGGACCTGAAATCCCACGATCTATCCCCATTCGACGAATATATTTTGAGATTCATAACCTTTCTTTAAAAAATGTGAAATGTGCGAAAAATACTTTTGAACAAAAAAAAAAAAAAATATTAAGTCGATGCTTGTTCAGCATAGCTGCAATATTTTTTGTTTTTAATTAACTTCCCTTTCCAGGGTACTAATAGCTCTCCGCAGAGACCAACATTTTGAAATATTAATTCAGAACTCCTTTACTGTTTTTTTTTTGAGCAATCGAGATTGCTTATTGCTTTTATTTGACTGTTTTTGGCCTTCCTATCATTTTATTTTCCCACCGCCACCCTCTGCAGCATCGCCGTCGACCGGCTCCTCACGATGCTGCTCCTATAGCGAAAGCCGTCTCGAGGTTGCGTCCATATCCTACACACACACGCATACATACACACACCTACACACACACATATATACATACATACATCTACACACACAAACACATACACACACACGTACACATACAGACACCTACACATACACACACACACACACACACACACACAAACACATACACACACTCCCCCCCCACACACACAAACACATACACACACCCACACTCCCCCCCCACACACACAAACACTCATACACTCATGCCTAACTACACAAACACACATGCCTACACACACACACACACGCATACATACAAACACCTACACATACACACACACACACGCATACATACAAACACCTACACATACACACACACACACACAAGCACATACACACACCCACAGATACCGCTCCCCCCCCACACACAAACACTCATACACTCATATCTAACTACACAAACACACATGCCTACATACACACACACACTCGTGATTGCGAAAAACATAATTTGAATTCAAGATGTCAAAATTTAAATTAATTTTATTTATTTATTTATTTATTTTTAAACTATGACAATTTAACATTCCATGCGACATCAAATATAGCTTCTTTTTAAGAAACTGCTGACAATTTGAGAGGAAAAAAAACTCAGTAAATAAGGAAGATTCATAACGATACGCATACGTTAACTTTCACGAAAAAGAAAGAAGTTGAAAGCTCAAACGATTATTTTGCTAATACCCCTCCCTCTCGATCTGCGGTGGGAGGGTTTATTCGAAATAGCCCTGGACTGCCCCGGGCTGTTACCGAGATTGATATTTGTTGCTGAAGAAACGATGAAGCCATCTATCTTTTCAAACTCAATTTGTTCTCACAACCTCCTCTTTCGGCTTCTATTTTAATTGGCTGTGAGGCATTATGATGAAACTAGTGATACCCGCACGGCTTTGCCCGTAATAGAAAAATTAAAAGGTTTTTTGGTTCGCCTGTACATTTACAAATAATGTATGGTGAATTTTCTCGCCAGTTGGCTTGTACCCATCTTACGGTTCCACGTTATGATAATTTCGTATCTCGCCAATTGGCTTGTGCCCATGTTACGGTTCCGCGTTATGATAATTTCGCAATTTACTCGTCCATCTAATATTTTTTTCTTAAAATTGGAATGGAAAAAGAACCACATCGAATTTTCGAAAAATCGCTTCGAGGTGCACACCCCCATATGCGCGTCACAGACATCCAGACATCCAGACATCCTCCGGACAGATAGACTTTCAGCTTCATTATTAGTAAAGAAGATAATAAAGAAGAAAAGAAAAGAAGAAAGATAAAGAAGTAAAGAAAAGAAAGGTAATTTCCAGAACAAATTCTTTCCCATTTTATTAAATTTCTGTGAAAAATGGGCTTAAAATTGGAATAGAAAAAGAACAAAATCGAATTTTCGAAGAATCACTTCGAGGTGCACACCTCCATGCTACGTACTAACTTTGTGCCAAATTTCCTGAAAATCGGCCGAACGGTCTAGGCGCTATGCGCGTCACAGACATCCAGACATCCTCCGGACAGAGAGACTTTCAGCTTTATTATTAGTAAAGAAGTCGAACCAAAGATATCGGACTTCATTTTTGTGCACATTCTATCTTTCTTGTCAGTTTCGTTCCGCACCTTCCTATTCTGTTTGTAGACATATTCGTTTATTTTTTGATTTTGCTTTTTAGACCGCTTTTATGTTCTTATCTTTGGTTATCTTATCTCATGGATGTATTTAAATCTTTTCTTTGCTAATAATAAAGCTGAAAGTATCTCTGTCCGGATCGCTCTCTGGCTGCCAGGATCTCTGTGACGCGAGCATAGCGCCTAGACCGTTCTGCCGATTTTCATGAAATTTGGCACAAAGTTAGTTTGTAGCATGGGGGTGTGCACTTTAAAGCGATTTTTCGAAAATTCGATGTGGTTCTTTTTCTATTCCAATTTTAAGAACAAAATTATCACAAGATGGACGAGTAAATTACGAAATTATCATAACGTGGAACTGTAAGCAGAAATACGTGAAATACACCGACAGCTCAGTCATTTCGTAGACTCAGTCATTTCCTATGCCGGGCTGATGAGTGCTAATAAGCACGAAACTGCAGTCCTCGGCTGGAAATGACTGAGTTGGCGGTGTATTTCACGTATTTCTGCTTTAGCCCTGGCTAATGGGCGGTAATTTACTGAATATACCTTTCCTCGCGTTCAATCTTCGAGTTGAACCGAACCATTGCTTCGGTCACTCGTCTGGTCTGCTAATTCTATATTAGCTACTAGTTTGTTTCACACTCTTGGCTTCCTTAAGAGGTTTTTCCATCTCCAGCTCAGTCGCTTTCCTATGCTGGGCTGATGAGTGCTAATAAGCACGAAACTGCAGTCCTCGGCTGGAAATGACTGAGCTGGCGGTGTATTTCACGTACCTGTATAATGTTGAGAAAAACATATCTGAGTTACTGATAAAGTTTCAAACAAATAATAAATTATCTCATTAAAGCAATAAAATCTTTTAAGTCTATTGAATGCAAAACATATCATGTCGTGCTTAATATATTTATACAAAGTATCTCCGAGCACAAAATAAGAGTAAACGATTTAATTTTTCTCTTTTCTTTACTTAAAACTTGTTCCGGATGACAATTCTTTTTATCTGTATCTCTCGACGTTAACATCAAAAAGGTTGGTTTCTTTTTCCCATTGACGTTTCAGATCGATTATGGTCTTGTCTACAATAGGACATCAGTACACGAAAAGTTCCCAGAAGTGAAGTGGAAGTAGAAGTACTTTTTATTTCTTTCCGAAATACCTAAGTTCTGCTAAGTTAAAAAAAAAAAAAGATGGTTTGAAACGCACTTTAAGAAAGTAACGTTTTCGGGAGTGATTATAAATCTTACTTCAGGTTCTAAAACTTGCTTGTGGAAGTAAAAGTTTCAACTGTAATGCATATCGAAAAAACGCATATGATTATAATTAATTGCAAGCATTTACGTATGCCAAAATGATTAAACATTTTTCATAAATGATGCATTTTTTGTGTTTTCACACACACACACACACACACACACACACACACACACACACACAACCGCACCTACGAAATAATAACACTTCTATCCGTTTTGGCCCGTTCAGAGGTGCATATGTGACAACAAACGTGCGGACGACCGAAATATCAATTTTTTCCATTTCGGAGTTTATTATCGGGAATTTCTCGTGGCGTTTGTATGCATGTACGTATCACGCATTTCTCAAAAACGGTATGCAGTTAAAGGTTTGAATTCTTCATGAAGTGTTTGCACAGGGTCTAGTTGTGCACCTCTTTTTACGTTCTTTTTTTAATCTAATATAGAGAAAAATTTTATTGCATTAGTGGATTGTTTTGAATTTCAACGGATTTACACATTTTGAAGTGTGCTGAGTCCATTTTGGGTATTTTTGGAAGATGTCAGTGTGTCTATACAGTGCTGGCCAAATTATTAGACTAGGACTTTTAAAAGCAAATTCTTTATTGATTACCTAACTATAAACAC
Source organism: Uloborus diversus (assembly GCF_026930045.1). Classification (NCBI taxonomy): domain Eukaryota; kingdom Metazoa; phylum Arthropoda; class Arachnida; order Araneae; family Uloboridae; genus Uloborus; species Uloborus diversus. Next base: position 21,871,105 of record NC_072732.1, on the reverse strand, counting down.
ATTAACGAACAGTGAAATAATTATCTAATATTTAGTATGCATTCCCTTGTTCTTGATGAGCATTTTAAGTCTTTTTGGCACACTTTTCACAAGGTTTACACCATTTCTTAACATTTTTTAAAAAAGGAGGTAAAAAATTGTTTATACTCACTATTATATATACTCACATACACATACTAACTATTTACCTAAAACTAACTTTAAATGAAACAGAACACACTAATAAGAAGAACTAGAGAACTGTTTAAGCTGATTGAGGTTATGTTCCTGGTAGATAGATAAACAAAGAACATAAACAAAGCAGACAGTGCTGCCACCTGCAAACATTAAATTATGCTAAAATAACGTAATAATCAGTGTACAGTATGTACTGTACTTTAACAGTGAAACAAATAGTATTTTAGTACCAATAGTGTACAAAAAACAAAAACAATAAAACTGTTTAGTCTAATAATTTAGCCAGCACTGTACATGCTTGATCCATTTTTAGTGGCCACTAGCTCAAAAACTATTGCATGAAAACAAAGGAAATTATGGACATCTGTACTTTTACGTGAATTGGTGCTCCGGCAACAACTTTTTGAAGAGAGTGAAGCAATCGAGCGTTTTCCCCAAGAACTAAGACAGATATTGAGACAAAAATTACTTCATAGGTAGAACTCAGAGATACTATATGCTGATTCGAATTTCACACCACCTGCTCCATGGAGAGTGCAGCAACCGGATATTTTTAACACGCTTTTATTAGCTTCACCTGTATGTATGTATGTATGTATGTATGTAATTTGTAACGGAATTTTGCAGCTCAAATTTCGCCCACTTCCTGCGATCGGATTCTTTTGAAATTTGGCACGCGACCTCAGACCCGATGACAATGCAATATTCTATAATCAAATTAATTAATTAACTCTTTTAATTGTTAGTTTCCTCCAATTTTAATCAATATTTTGGCATAAATCCAACAATGTGAAAAAGTAAAAATTAAAAAAAAAATACATTAAAAAATGCTCGCAAAAATTATTTAAAAATATCTGCAAAAACCTTTAATTTTTCTGCATCAGACAGAATTTGTTCTAATGTTCCAAGGTAATTAGAACATGAAATATAATTGTTTTTAACTAATTTCATGCCAAAATTTAGGTGAGCCTTCAATTGGAAATTCATTGCTGATCAGACCATTGTTGAACAAAACTTTTATTCAAATGCATCTCAAATTTTTAAAGTAATATAAATATGATTTCCGCAAACATACATCGATGACTCACAGTAGTTTCCCATCGGAGTGGCCTTGTCTTAACTTTAAGATATTACCACGCACTCGTTTTATAAATAATTTCGTCGCCTGATAATTCTCCAACATAAGACTAAAAAACAAAAAATAAAATAATAATCTAAAAAACTAAAAAAACACGCTTTCGTAGCAAAATGAACTAAAAAGTGAAAAATAATCTTTGGATGCTAGTAGTTGACCAATCACTTAATTTTAATGTAATACAAAAAAGCGTGGGGGGCTTCTTATGAGTTGTCTTGAATTTCTTCCATTTGTTGTCCTAGTAAAAATATAAATAGAGAGCACCCCGCGCTTTTTTGTATTACATTAAAATTAAGTGATTGGTCAACTACTATCATCCAAAGATTATTTTTCACTTTTTAGTTCATTTTGCTGCGAAAGCGTGTTTTTTTAGTTTTTTAAACTATTATTTTATTTCACATTATTTGTGATTGCTTTATCTCAAGAAGTAACACAAGGATTTTGACTTAGTCAATGGTAATTCACCAGTAGAGGTGTCACATGAAGAAATGGATGCGAGGTCTTTAGCAGTACGCTAGTAGCTAGTTTACTAGTTTCGCAAATGGTAAGAAGCCATTACGCAGCCATAGTAGAACAAAAGTTTAAAGTTTACAGTTAAACATAAAACAAAAGTATCTCTACATAGTATAAAATGAAGTCTCCAAAAAGCGTCTGTTTGTTTGAACTCGCAAAACTCGAGAACTACCCGGCTGATTTTGCTGAAATCTCTACATAGCATAAAATAAAGTCTCCAAAAAGCGTCTGTTTGTTTGAATTCGCAAAACTCGAGAACTACCAGGCCGATTTTGCTGAAATTTTCACAGTTTGTTTCTTTAAGTCCTGAGAAGGTTTGCAGACCAGTTCGAAAACAATTCCATGAATAGTTCTTTTTCTATTCCAATTTAGGCCCAATTTTCACATAAATTCCCGAATATGGGGGTGAAAAATTACTCGCAAATAGTAATATTATATATCGTTGGAAAGGGAAGAATTTTCCGCGTTCTACGCAATTTGTTCCAATGCTCTAACTTAATTACGACGGGAGTTATTTGCATTTTTAGCTCGAATTTTTTTAGGCTTAGCTAATATTTAGGCACTACTTTCTTCATTAAATCCATCAATAAAAAGTGAAGGAATTGTCCCACAGTTTTTTTTTTTTTTTTGACAGCATTGGATAGAGCTGCTTTTTTTACTCCAGATCTAGCTCGACCTATGGTCGAAAGTTTAACCCTCTATCTCCATTAGAAAAAAAGTTACATGCGAATTAAATGAAGTTCAAAAATCTGTTCTCTATTCAAGATTTAACCATTTTATTTTTCGTTTCCACGGTAACGCTTTTTGAATCCATTGTTTATTTTCATCTTTCTCAGTTTCAATTCTTAAACTTATTTTATTTTGTGTTTCCATGGTTACGCCTTTTAAATCCATCTTTCTCATTTTATTTTAATTCCTTAAAAGTATTTTAGTATCTGTCGTCATTGTTTGGCGAGTAAATTTTGCATGATGGTTTATTTTCTTTCATTTAATCCTGGTTATTGAAGATACTTCACTTGACGCAATGGTTTTTTTTTCAAGGTAGACCGGGCAAAGCCAGGCAACGCAGCTAGTGCAAGATAAATCTCTCGAGACGTAGAGAGAGTTTCATCAGAAAAATCATGAAGATAGATATTTCGTGTTTGAAATAAATCTACACCTGACACTGGAGTGCAAACAGAAGAGCAAAATAATTTTCTCAACAATTTTAACATTTGATTTATAATGAGACGAAAAGTGCTTAGGGTTTTAGCGGATGATAGTATTTTAGAAATATGATCATCTACTGTGCTTCATTCTAATAGAATAACCATTCTTCCCCTCCTCCCCCCCTCAAAAAAAGTTTGCTCCATCAACGTAATACAATATACAGTCGAACCTCCGTATATCGAACTTCCATATATCGACATTTCTATATATCGAATTCCCAGCAAATTTCCATGTTCATTACATCGAAAAAATATTTCTATACATCGAAAAAATCTCTATATATCGAAATACTTTTACAGACATTCGTAGATTTTTTTTCCACTTTAGACTGTTCGTCTCATGAAAAATGAAGGTTTGGGAGAAAATTATGTTCACTTACGGTTGCTATGAAATTCATAAGGAATCTGGGGGTGAGGGGTGTGTAGATAGGTCGTTGTTCCGTTCTGGAGTTCTTAAATTTCCTCAAGTTTATTTCAAATCTAAATTGTAACCAGTTAACAATGTAAAATCAATTTCAAGTTATCCCTTTTGTCTGTTGATTATATTTCCTAGTCTCTTTAGCTTCAGTAAAAATCAATCAAGTTAAATATGATTTTTTACTTTTCTCTCGATTAAGTTGTCAAAACGGAAATCCCCTAATGTTGCGGATCAAGTAGAATTGCCGAAGAATGAAGATGTATGAAGGCGCAAAAATTATATTTCTGTTAATTTTGCAATTTTCATTTAATGCGATGATCGTACAAATAATAAATTGGGTTTCATGCACGAAAATTAGCTTTTATTTTAATGTTTTAGACGATTTTTATGATAAACTAAGACCGTTTCTATATATTGAAATTTCTACACATCGAATTTTTTTTCGACAATTTCTACTTTGATATATGGAAGTCCGACTGTATTACTTTGACATAGCTCCCTTTCTAAGTAGCTCCATAAATATACAAGGTAATACTTTGTTTTAAGATAAATCTCGAAAGTTTCAGATAACGTCGCTACACTTTCTTTCTATGAGCTGAAGTGAAATTCTAAACCTGCTGTTTCTATAACATGTGAAAACTTTTCTGTCTTCTTTTTGTGTTTTAAAGTTAAACAAATAGTTAAGAAATATGCAAAGGTAACTACTCAAGTCAAAGTATGTTTTGTTTTATTATGCAAAGTTCCCACGAAGCAAAAGATTTACTCAAAAAGATTTATCTGAAGAAGTACGATTTCCAAGTCTTTTTGTCTTTCTTGGCATGTTTCCCACGACACCATGTAACTACCCCCTTTTTGCTCTCACAGCTTTGTATTCTGCGAGGGCTGGAAAACTCATTATATTTCTGAAAACCTCCCTTTCTATAAGCAGGTGGTTTCAGTGGAAAGATTCCCACAGTTTTTGGCAGAGAGTGTCTTTTTCTCCAATTGGATAACCGAATTCTGGACAGTAGCTAAAAAATTATTTTCTGAGACCTTTGCGTAATAACGGTTCTTTGATCGATCCGTATGTATATGAAGATAAAAAGTGACGGTACTAATTGCCATTTATTATAAGTTTTCTTTTTTTTTTTTTTTTTTCAGGCATTTTGAGGAAGTTTTAAATATTTTGTGTTTGTTGTTAATTTTTTTAAAGAACTTTCAGCGGAGATTTGAAGACAGCTTTATTACAAATACTGCTACGAGAGCATTTTTTTCCCCTTAAAACGTTGCTAAGTCGTTTCTGTTTTTGATTAAAGGAAGTATAAAACACTCTTTCTTTTATAAACAGCCCTGTGCTTCTAAGAAAAGAGAATTTAACTGCTTATTTATTAATTTTTCTTTCTAAAAAGACAAAAATCAGAAGTATTTTGCGTATAAAACTTTGGTTTAGATTATATAGGTACAATCTGATTGGGGCCATTCCACGGCAAACGATCATTTTTTCCCGCAAGAGACAACTCATTTATTTCATGAAAATTAAAGTTTTAAAAGGCTAACGAGCAAAATTTTGTTTCTTAAGAAGTCACTAATGTATATATAATTTCAAAGGCAAAACATCGTTCTTTACCTTTTAAATTGCTTTCTTTTTATTGAAATATATGCGCTGTCACGCTCGAAAAAAATGGCGACTTTTTCGCGTAAAGGCCTATAATTGATATGTTTGGTGTCGTTAGTGTCTGAAATATTCATTCACGAACAGTTTCAATTATGATTAGTATTGATGCTAAAAAAAAAATTAAATTGAATTTTGACCTCTTGAATTCAAATTATGTTTTTTGCAATCTCGAGTGTGTGTGTGTGTGTATGAAGGTGTGTGTGTTTATGTGTGTGGGGGGAGGGGGTATGTGAATGTGTGTGTAGGCATGTGTGTTTATGTCTGTGTGCTGGTATGAGTGTGTGGGTAGTTGTGTGTATGAGTGTTTGTGTGTGTGGGGGGATGTCTATGTGTGTGTAGGCATATGTGTTTGTTCAGTAAGTTACCGACCTACAGCCAGGGCTAATTGACTGAGCTGGCGGTGTATTTCTTGTATATGTGTTTGTGTCTGTGAGCAAGCATGAGTGTGTGGGTGTTTGTGGTAGGTGTGTGTATGTGTAGGTGTCTGTATGTATGCGTGTGTGTGCACGTCTGTGTGTTTGTGTGTGTATCTGTTTGTGTATGTGTGTAGGTGTATGTATTTGTGTGCGCGCGTTTGTGTGTGTGTGTAGTTTTGTATGTATGCGCGTGTGTGTAGCATATGGATGCAACCTGGAGACGGTTTTCGCTATATAGGAGCAGCATCGTGAGGACCCGGTCGACGGTGATGCTGCAGAGGGTGCTGGCGGGAAAATAAAATGATAGCACATTAAAACAGTCAAGTGAGAACAATAAGCAATCGTGATTGCTCAAAAAAAAAAAAAAAAAAACTAAGCTATAGTTATCATATTAAACATTTAAAGCTATCAGTTGATTTCACTGCAGCTAACACAACTGACTGAAAGCAGAGTATTAACTTGTATAATTTGGTTTCAATCTGGCATCATGCTGAATGGAGTTCTAACTTTGAGATTTTCAAGCGTTGTTACTTTCATACTGTTTCTCCCCCACCCCACCCCCTTTTTTTGTACTTGTGCTGCTCTAGTTAGTGTTTTAGCATGTTTCAAGTTGGAAAACTATTTTTTTTTGTGGGGGGGGGGGGGGGTAGTGTGTAAAGTAAATGTATGTTCGTTTTTTCTGAAAGTTTTCCTTTTTTAATTCCAGAAGTTAAGCTAGCGGCCAGGTAAGTTGCTTAGTCTTAGCATTGAATAAAATTCGCCGAAAGTGCTTTTGCGGCAAATACAATGCTTCCGATAGCTTTTTTAACTTATAGGGAAAAAAATATAGTATTACGAGATAAATAAACTGCAAAAAGAGAGAATTTTTATAATTTATCTCTTTAACAGTTTATCGCTGAAACAGTTTCTTTATTAAATTCACGAATATCTGCGTGGGTTTAATAAAAAAATTACTTTAAGGTGTATTCAATACTATTGAAATAAGTATGAATGTAGTCCATGATCTAAGACTGAAACAATTATTGTTATTTCATGAAATATGTGTTAATTTCAAACACTTTATCCTAACATGTGTGTTAATTTGGTAAATTTGATTAAAAGTTTTATTACTAAAAAACGTTTTTCGTCAACTTTATAAAAAAATTGCAGTTTTAAGATAATGCTTTGAAATTTTAGGCTGTGCAGATTAGGAAACTATATAAAAATGCTCTATTTATTACTCCTAAATATTTATAACTGTTTAAATATTTGCAAATGTATTAAATAAACATATGAAATATTAAGTAAGCATAAATTAAAATAAACAGACATTGTTTGGTATAACATCTGTGTATATAGAGCGGTTTGTGGCTCAACACACTGTACTTTTATTAAAGCCACGAATATCTGCGTGGGTTTAGTAAAAAAAATACTTTAAGGTGTATTATTTTAAGAGATTCAATACTATTGAAATAAGTATGAATGTAGTCCATGATCTAAGACTGAAACAATTATTGTTATTTCATGAAATATGTGTTAATTTCAAACACTTTATCCTAACATGTTTGTTAATTTGGTAAGTTTGATTAAAAGTTTTATTACTAAAAGACGTTTTTCGTCAACTTTATCAAAAAATTGCAGTTTTAAGATAATGCTCTAAAATTTTAGGCTGTGCAGATTAGGAAACTATATAAAAATGCTCTATTTCTTACTAATAAATATTTATAACTGTTTAAATATTTGCAACTGTATTAAACAAACATATGAAATATAAAGTAAGCATAAATCAAAATAAACAGACATTACTTGGTATAACATCTGCGTATTTAGAGCGGTTTGTGGCTCAACACACTGTAATTTTATTAAAGCTACCATTAAAGCAGCGGTTCCCAACCGGTGGTTCGCGAACCCCTGGGGGTTCGAAAGATTTTTTCAGGGGGTTCGCGAAATAAATACTGTAATGGCGGAGTTTTAACGAGCCTGTTTCTGATGAAGTCTCATTTTCAAGCGGTTTCAAGCAAATTTTGCTCCTTTTTTATTCATTTGTCTCTCGCACATTCGATACATTTAGCATGAAAATATTTGCATACTTGCTGACACGTTTTGCATTTAAAGAATTTAGTCTGTCATTGCAAAGCGTGTGTTTTAGCGCTTTCATTGAGAATGATGGTCCTGAAGCCAGGCTGAAAAAGCTCTTCTTATGAATCCAATGTCCTTAGATAAAAGAATTTGAAAGCATTCGTTTCCTTAGAAGCTTTTAATCGGAAAAGTTGATTAAACTTGATGAAAACATTATATGGAGCATCTGCGAGCGTCTCAAATATTTTCATGTTTAGTTTCTTTACCATTTGACGCCGACGAAGAGCTATTGCTCTTCTCATGTGTTGAGTCAAAAATGCATAGAAGTGAAATAGCACAGTTGTTTGTTGCTGTAAATACACAGACTACAATTTACTTCGAGCTTTATTGTCGAAAAAGATTAAGAATGGCTAGCAACCCAAAAATACCACTGGAAGTATGGAAAATTAATTACCTTAGAAAATTTTCGTGGGTGAAAGTTTGGCAGTGTGAGTTTTTCGCAGTAAACAAAAAATCAACGGAATTAAACCATGGAACTTAATTTGTGCTATACGTAAATATGGAATTTAAGAAATTTGTGTAAAAAATTTCTCTTGTAGTAAGTGAGTTTAAAAATATTTGTTTTGTTAAAAATCCCCTTTTGAGTAAAAATTAGAGTAAATGGGCATATTGAAAAATAGGCGCTTCTCTTATTTTTCAATATACGCATTTTACTTCGCACTTACAGCATAATTACAAGAAAATTCTTCAGCAATCATACGATTAATGCGCGCAGTATATCCTTATCAAATCGCTAGGCTCATAGTCCTTTTCAAGAAGACAGAAACCTAGCGATCTTTCTCATTTTACTGGAAGAAAAAAGTTCATTTAGTCAATCTGAGACAGTTCCCTGAAAGGTAGTTTAAAAATAATTATTTAATTGACTTCTGATTTAGTGATAGAGATAAATGTAACCTTGTGTCAGAAAAATTTCAGCCATACTTTGAGCCTCTTTGTTCCACAAAAATTCCATTTTTTTCCCCAAAGTTGTTTGAAGTAAAACGCAGAATAATCACTGTGTTTAGTTTTTGGTGAATTTGTTTTGCATTTATTTTTTAGCGATTATTTTTGTTCGTAGCAATATTTGTAATTCTATATTTTGCAATTATGTTTTCGTTCCTGTTGTTCACTATGGAGTAGCATCAAACTAAAAAAAATATCCCAAATTTTATTGTCTCTCTGTGTGTGTGCACGCTTTTTTTTTTGCTTATTACTTATTACCTAGTACCCAAGGGGTTCGCCAACTTCTTTCGGAGTTTGGAAGGGGTTCGCAACGGGGAAAAGGTTGGGAACCGCTGCATTAAAGGCATTTTTCTAGAAATATGTTTCTTATTTCTCCAAAAGAAGAAAAGAAGAAGAAATCATCAATATTTAAAGCATTCATTAAATAGTGTAACAATATTTTTGTCCAGCATAACTTCAAAATCACTTCTTATTTTGATAGAACAAAGTCTTAAAAATAACTTATCATTATTAAGGACATAGGGGAGGGTTGCCCAAAGCGGGTAGGCCTTCGTATTCCCTCCCATGGTGTATAAGCGGCGGTGCATACGTATGTCGTGTTTACATGAACACCCCCGAGTTTAAATCAGTCCCAGCGAAGCAGCAGTGAAGCGGCATGGCGCAATCAGGATCAAAATAAAAAATTGATACATGTCTAAAAAAAAGTTTTTTAACGTGATTAGTCGAAAAACAGCTTACTTTTTTGATTGTCAATAACGTTACGTTATTCTGACATCATCCACCTACAAACTACGATAGTCATTTCGTTTGCTTCTTTTTAAAATTTTTAACCCTCGACGCACAAAAGAAGGGGATTATAAGTTTGACATGTCTGTGTATCTGTGTATCTGCGTGTTTGTGTATCTGTCTGTGGCACTCTAGCGCTTAAACGAGTGGATCGATTTTGAAAAATACAAATTTTTTCGGAAAGAAAGTTGATCTAGAGTGTTCTTGGATAGGTTACGTCTTTGGATGACATTAATTATCGAAGTTATTAATTAAAAACCTCTAAAAGGTTTTTCGTGATTTTTGCATTGAAAACATTTAAAAAATTTAAATTTTACTAACAAAATAAAGATTTTTTTTTCACCCGTCTGATGGAATGCGTTTAGAACTTTCACGTTTCATAGAATTCGAATTATAACGTTTTTTTTTTTTTTAAAGCAGATTTAAAAAAAGGCTAAGCCTTCATTCACGCGATTGATCACCGAATTCATTGTTGGCCGAGAAGAAAAATTAAACGCATTGATTTAAAATTTTTATCTGTTGCCAGTTTCTATTTGTTAAAAATAAAACAGTTTGCAAATAAAATAATTGAAATTGATTTTTCATAGTATAAAGCTTTTAAAAGGATTTTCAAATTTTCCTCTTGATTCTACTGTTGCGACTCAGTCGGGGGCTTTTTAAATTTTAAATTTTATATAGCTCATAGGTTATAATTGTTGAAATAAAAAATGTGCCATTGGGAAAAGCGAATATGGTATTTAATCATATATTAATTTATAATTTCTTGACTCGTGCGCTGAATTAGATTTTCTATTTCAATACGATAAGTATAACATTAAAAAGTTATTTTTTAAAATGGCAATCAATTAGTCTATTGATTTCATTAGTTATTTCTTAATGTTTTACAAAAAAAAATGCGCTGACTTTAAATTGGATAAGTACAACTCTTTTATATATTTTGTATAATGGCAGGTAGTTAGTCAATTATTTTAATCATTTATAACTTCATATTTGATTAGCAAATATACCATATCACAATTAGTTAAGCTTACCCGCTTTGGGCTCCTAGGGCAAAGCGGGTTATTCAAATGTTTGTCAAGTTTGATAATAAATAAATATTGGGTTTGAAATAATGCAAAAATCACTTTTTATTTTGAAGTTCAAGAACCCTGCTAGGAAATAAATCCGATATTTTTGAGATTAAAAATCCTTAAACTACAATTTTCGAGCGTTTTTCGAAAACCCACCCGCTTTGGGCCACCCTCCCCTTTTTAGTTTAATGCTTACAGTAAAAAAAAGAAATGTATCTAATTTACGAAAAGTTACTAAAGAGTTACGGTTAACATTTTTCGATGATGTAAGGTTCTCGTTGATCACAATTGTTGTACAGTTTTGTGACCAAGTTTTCAAACATCAATTATGTACGATCTTACACACTTCCGTTTCCTCAGGTTTCCTGTGGTCCTACCTTGCACTTTCGTTTCCAAGTTATCAAACATCGACTACATTACCATACCCGCATTCGTTTCCTTAGATCCTACCTTGCACTTTCGTTTCCAAGTTATCAAACATCGACAATACTACCTTACCCGTTTCCTTAGGTCCTACCTTGCACTTTCGTTTCCAAGTTATCAAACATCGACTATAGTACTGCCGTGTGTAGGTAAAGGGCAGTAACTGCAAATTTTTCATTTTTCATTTTTTTTTTTTTCATTTTTGTCATCTATTGTACGTCATCTTTATTGTACAAGCTCGCTTATTTGGTTTCCGCTGAAAAAAGACGCGAAAAAGACGTCTAATTCCAAGATGTCTCAATAGTTAGTATTGAATCCAACACACATTTCTTCAAATATCTTGAAAACTCATTTCTGCAGATACTGCCGTTTACCTGCACACGGCAGAGTACCTTACCCGCATTCGTTTCCTTAGGTCTTACCTTGCACTTTCGTTTCCAAATTATCAAACATCGACTATACTACCTTTCCCGCATTCGTTTCCTTAGGTCCTACCTTGCACTTTCGTTTTCAAATTATCAAACATCGACTATACTACCTTACTCGCATTTTCCTTAGATCCTACCTTGCACTTTCGTTTCCAAGTTATCAAACATTGATTATACTACTTTGCACGTTCGGTTCTAAGTTTTCGAACATCGATCGCAATACCTTAAACAAACGTTTTATTTTCCTTACGTCCTACCGTTTGTTTCGAGGATACCAAACATCGACTATACTAGCTTACACGGTCTACCTCGCGCTTTCGTTTCCAAGTTACCAAGTATCAATTATACTGCAGTGGGCAGGCAGGTAAACGACAGTATCTGCAGAAATGAATTTTCGAGATAGTTGAAGAAACGCACGTTGGAATCAATACTAACAATAGGGAAATCTTTGAATTAGACTTTTTTTTCGCTCCTTTTTCAGCGGAGACCAAAATAGCGAGCTTGTACAATAAAGATAACGTACATTAGATTAAAAAATGCAAAAAAATTTAAAATGAAAGATTTGCAGTTAATGCTCTTTACCTATCTACGGCAGTATACTCACGTTTTTATTTCCTTGGGGTTTCATTATATCGTGTACCTTGCTCTTTCGTTTCCAACTAATCAAGCATGGAATAAACTACCTTACACGTTCTCATCTCCTTAAGTTCCCTTAGTTCCTACATTGCACTTTCGTTTCCTTAAGTATCTTAAGATCATACCTTGATTTTCATTTCCAAGTCATCAAAAATCAATTATATTATTACCTTACGCTATTTCGTTTCCTTAGGTTTATTTGAGTCCTACCTTGTGCTTTCCTTTCCAAATTATGAAACACCAGTTATACTACCTTACACGTTTTCGTTTCCTTACGTCCTACCTTGCACGTTCGTTTTCAATTTATCAAACATCCATCTTATATCTTATACAGTTATTCTATTTTTTTTCTGTCACAAATGCAAAGCTCTAACAGTATAAAAGTCTTCGAAAGATATTACACAGCAATACAAAGAAAGTTGCTTTTAATTCTTTTTACAAAATAAAACATCTGACTCAAGCCCACAAGATTATGCTCAAGTTCATATTGAAGTTGCATTCTATTGCCACGAGGGATGAAGGTTAGTCTAAAAGGCAACTATAGGTTTTAATAAAAAGAAACAACAATGAAGCCGATTTCTTTTCCTGCGTGCGTAATGTTAATAACATCCATCTACAGATTTTTCGTTGAGGATTCATTGCTATTCCCATTCCATGATATTCCCATTAGTAAAAATTTAAATTTCTGTTTCTTGAATAGATTATCCTTTTCCTCCAGAGACAAATGACTAATGGTAAAGGAACTCAAGTTTCTTGCAAAGACAAAATTCATTTGCTTTCTCCAAGACATATTTCACGATGATGCAAATGTGTAAATGCTTTCGACAACATTAAGTAAGCAAAACATTTATTTTGATGGAAACTTTCATTTTTTGCTGTTTATCTTCAGAAAGTGGGCACGGAAATATTTTCTTAAATATATTCAGTGATGCTGTTGCCAACTATAAATAAGTAAGCATTCATTAAGAAAAATCAGAAAACATATCATAAATGTTTTTTTTTTCCTCTTTCTTTCGTTCTTTACTTTTTTTTTTTTTTTTTGAAGCACAATAACTGATGCCCCACGCAAAGCTAATATTTATTTGATTACTAGCTGTACCCGACGCGCGTTGCTACGCCAACAAAAAAATACATCATTATACTGATTTTCATGACAATCGGTTGAACGGGGCAGAAGAAGAAGAGTGGCTTCAATGAGCATATTATGCACCTTCTCCGTGGAAAAATACATATATATAGCAATTTTCATAATAATCGGTCCAGGTATCAAGTGAAGCCGTGACTATACTCAAATTTTGTACTCACGCAGTTTGCAAGATCAATCATTCGCTAAAAATATCAAATAGAAAAAGTTTTAAATCCCCCCGTTGCATGAAAAGCCATAAAACAATAAAGAAAGAATTTATTTGTTCAAACTCAAGAAAAATGGCAACAGCTGACTTCTTATCAATGAGATCTTTCATGCGAATTAATTTCTGCAGCCGATAATTTTATTCGTATTTATCCAATGGATTGTGACTTAAATTGGAATAAAAAAGGAACTATCGATCGGATTTTTTTCGAACTGGTCTATAAACATTCCCAGTACCAAAAATAACAAACGGTGAAAGTTTCAGCCAAATCTGCCGGGTCGTTTTTGAGTTCATGGATAACATGCAGACAAACATTCATTTTTATATATATAGATATGAGGTAGGGAGAAGCAAAAGGATGTAAGTGGGCATTTTCAAGTTCTGAATAAAACGCGTTTAAAAATAAGGTCCTAGGTCGACTTTTATTGAAAATTGTTATAAATAATGCTGTATAACAGTACCTACCAGGACTACTCGTACTATCTCTGTACTCCCCAAGACAGAGGATAGATTCAGCAACCATTTGGACTGGTTAAGGCCCCTATATTGGAGGAGCCGACGCATCCGCCATTTTGGAGCAAACTTGATCCAGTGCTTCGTAGCGATAGCATTGCTGCTGATGTTTGCCTTTCTCTAGCATGTGTTAAATAGAGTCAAATGGGTGGTTGTTCGGCTGTTAATTGTGCAAACAGCTCCAAAAAACTATTTCAGCTCTTCAGATTTCCAGCAGATGCAGAAAGAAAAAAGATATGGATAAATCATAGACTAATAATAAGAGTAGAACGAGCTTTCCCGGACTTGCTGATGAAAAAATTGGTTCATGGATACATCATGTGACTGGTGGGAAGCTTGGCGAAAACTTTGGCAGCATGGTTGCTAGATGGCAACATTATCTATAGTTTGGCACTCGACATGTATTTTGAGACGTAATATGTTTTCATTATTATTTTTTTCCCCAGGTGCAGAGATTGAACTGTTTTTCTTTTAGTTATGCATTATTTTGACATTAGTATTTAATTTTTGATCACAGTTTTCAGTAACTTTTATTTAATTTGGAACTGCTGCCTCAGAGTTGGCGTGAACGTATAATGGCGTTAACGTTTTGCGTTAGCGCAAAAATGTACTAATCGATATCTTAAATTGAAATTGTAAGCAAAAATCTTACCGTTTGCCAATTCTTTTTGGGCGCTTGTATCTTTAATTGCTTAGAGAGTTATTTAAATTAACTGAAAAAATGCACAATTAACAAAATATTTACAACTTAGAACAACAAATTTACAATTCGGACTCCATAAAAGATCATTCTTCCGTGCTCAATCAATTTTATTTATTTTATTTCTCGCGTGCGTTGATCGTCTGCTACGATCAACGCCCCCTGTTGCTAGGATATCCACCAGTCACATGGTTTGGTTTATGAGCAGCAAAAGGGTTGCCATAGCTCGGTCTATTCTTATTATTAGTCTATGGGATAAATAGCAGCCCACGAAGTGACTGGCAGCCTGGAAACGACGCCAACTGTTTCGAAAATTTCGCCAATGTTCACCTTCGCTCTCCGACTCTCTCGTTCCCTGTTTGGCGAAGGATTGCCAATAAAGGTAGCTTTCCCTGTTGTACGCTTGCTCCAAAATGGCGGATGCGTCGGCCTCTCCAGTTATAGGGGGTACTGGTTGTCTCCAAATTTTTAATTTTGCCACTTACATCTCTTTGCCTTTCAGTGCCTCATATGATCTTTAAGTTATTGGAACTTACATAAATTGAAGGAAATGAACTTAGTTGCATGTTTTAATTTAGATTTTACCTAAGCACAGCAACTCGATAGTTTCTGCTTGGACAAGTCAATAGTTAGAGATAACAGGACCTTAATGCAATCGAAAAGCAAAAAATATGACGTGTACAACATACAGCTTCACGTACGCCTAGCTAAATCTCTACATAGTATAAAATGAGGTCTCCAAAAAGCGTCTGTGTGTTTGAACTCGCAAAACTCGAGAACTGCCCGGCCGATTGCACTGAAATTATAACAGTTTGTTCCTTTAAGTCCTGAGAAGGTTTGCAGACCAGTTCAAAAACAATTTGATGAATAGTTCTTTTTTTATTCCAATTTAGGCCCAATTTTCACATAAATTCCCGAATATGAGGGTGAAAAATTACTTGCACATATTAATATTACAGATCGTTCGAAAGGGTAGAATTTTCCGCGTTCTACGCTATTTGTTTCAATGCTCTAACTTTATTACAGCGGGAGTTATTTGCGTTTTTAGCTCGATTTTTTTTAGGCTTAACTGAAATTTAGGTACTACTTTCTTCGTTAAATAAATCAATAAAAAGTGAAGGAATTGTTTCACAGCTTTCTTTTTGACGTCATTGAAAAAAGCGACCTTTTTTTCTCCGGATCTAACTCGACCTATGGTCGAAAAAATAAGCTTTAATCTCGAAAGGAAAAAAAAGTTACAAGCCTTTTTAAATCAAGTTCCAGAAATCTCGATTCCATTCAAATTGTGAACCATTTTCTTTCGCATTTTAATTCCATAAACTTATTTTATTTTGTGTTTCCATAGTTACGCATTTTAAATCCATTTTTCTGGATTTAATTTCTTTAAAGTATTTTAATATTTGCCGTCATTGTTGGAAGGGAAATCATGTTGTTTTTTTTAAAATTTATTTTTTACGCCTGATTGTTCAATATACGTCACTTGACACAATTTTTATTTTCAAGTAGGACCGGGCAAAGCCGGGCAACGCAGCTAGTAATCTATACAACGAAATATTTTTCTCGGGATAGTTTTTGAAAATTAAAGCTTTTTCCTAGTAAGTTTTTCTACAGAAATTGACTGTAAAATTGGTTTGTTTAGCACCAGTTTGCTCAATAAGTTATGACATTCACTACAAAACATTTATTTATTTTTAACTTTAAACATGCTATTTTCTGACTAAATTTTTTTTTTTTTACTTTTTTTTAGAACTCCATCGTTGAATCTGTACAGTATTTCTCTTAAAACATTGTACCCTTGTAAACAAATCACAACTAGTTATGCCACAGAGCAACGATTCTCAACTGCTGGTCCGTTGGGTCAGCAACTTTGAGCCTAAGAATTTGATCTGTCTTTGAAGTTTTTATCAGTCGGCCTTCATCTTCCTTGTTCACAAAGCACTGATAACATTTTTTTTTTACAATACTTCAGCGTTAGTTTTGAAATTACTCTTTTTTATTTTCTGTGATTTTTCTTAAAATTTCAATCATATATGAATAATAATTACGGTAATTATTGAGCAATCAAGAAGATCGCATATTGACCTCAATCCGATATAACCTAACATTTATATTTCATGCCATGCCGATGTCTTTTACTTGATTTTGGGATTCAAACCATTCTTATGACCGTTTATATTTTCGTTTAATATCAGATCCAAAACTAAACACATAACCTTGATTTTAATGCTAAAATTAATTGAAAAGTTAACCTAATTTTTTGAGTCATAGTTTTTATTTTCTTTCAAGAACATTAGTGATTTTGATAAATTCACCTATCAACTTTGACACAAAAAGCGTTTTTTTTTAGTTTGCCAAAAATAGCCCCATTGGGTTACCGATCGTTAAATAGCTTTTTTACTTCCTTTTACAAAAAAGGAAGTATTGTATTCGCGAAAAAAATTTCACTGAAAAATCGGCCTTAATTTCCATTTTTCTCACCCCCGAATGAATGTTGAGTTTTTTTTTTCGACCCGACCACACGTGGATATATGCCTAGGAATCTACAGACACCTGAAATATCCATTTTGACGACGCCTGAGTTAATTACAACGAATTTTCTCGTGACGTCCGTATGTACGTATGTACAGATGGGGGACAAAATAATATGAACACCTATGAAAAAGTATGCCGTATTTCACACCTATAGTACAGCCACGCCACCTGCAACAGAAGTCTGCCACCTGGTGAGCGTGAAGACGAACCTATCAGTGTCTCAACAGTAGTGACAAATACTGCGTGCTTGGTTCTAAATTTCTGTAATAAGTTGAGATGTTAGACCTTACAGAGTTCCAAAGAGGAATGATTGTTGGGGCATGTTTAAGTGGAGCATCGGTTACGGAAACAGCAAAGCTTTTGGGGTGTGCAAGAGGTACGGTGTTAGAGGTTATGACAGCATACACCAAAGAAGGTAAGACGACGTCTTCAAAGCACCACAGTGGCCGAAAGTCAAAGCTTGCTGATAGGGATAGAAGAGCTTTGAAGCGCATAGTAGCCCGAAAGCGCAAGCAATCCTTATCCGAAATAACATCTGAAATGGACAGCCATCTCCAGAACCCCGTTTCAACAAAAACTGTCAAAAGGGAACTTCATGCTGAGAACATTTATGGCAGAGTGGCAATTCGAAAACCTTTGGTGACAGCAGATGTGGCAACAGGTAATATGGTCAGATGAATCATCATTTACCCTATTTCAGACTGCCGGGCGCATTTATGTCTGGCGAACGCCCTCAGAAGCCTTTAATCCTGAATGCCTCTTGCCGACTGTGAAGTATGGGGGTAGCTCAATTATGTTATGGGGTGCGATATCTTGGCGTGGTCTTGGGCCACTTGTTATTCTGCATGGACGTGTCAAATCTAATCATTATTTGAGCATTCTAGAGGATCATGTCCATCCGTTTGTCCAGACTGTGTTCCCTGAAGAGCGACCGATCTTTCAAGACAACAAAGCCCCCATACATACTGCCAGATGTGTCCAAGAATGGTTCGAAGAGCATGACAGTGAAGTTGAACATCTCGCCTGGCCCCCTCAGTCTCCGGACTTAAATATTATTGAACATTTATGGGGATATTTAGAGTCCAAACTTCGTTCCCGATTTCCACCTCCATCCGGACTTTCGGAATTAGAGACCATTCTGCAGGAGGAATGGCTTAATATTCCTTTAAATGTTGTCCATGACCATTTATGCATCTATCCCCCGTCGCATTCAATCTGTTCTTCAATCAAAGGGTGGTCCAATCCCCTATTAATAAAGATTTTTCCTTATTTCACAGGTGTTCATATTATTTTGTCCCCCATCTGTATGTGCGTATGTGTGTATGTGTGTATGTATCTCGCATTACTCAAAAGCGGTATGTCCTAGAAAGTTTAAATTTTGTACGTAGACTCCTAGTGAAACTTAGTTGTGCACTTTCAAATTTGATTGCATTCGGATGTTTCTAAGGGGGTCTTTTGCACCTTTTTGGACGGAAATCATAGTTAATTTCGATGTAAACTAAAGTGGTGTTATAATTTGTCGGACACTTGGCGATATATCGCCAGTCTTTAGGTCGCCAAGTTTTGTCGCCAACTTGACGACAAATTAGTCGATTTTTTTTTCGTTTTAAATTTGATTTTAATTTGGCCACTGTTGGTGATATTTAGGGAATAAATAATTGAATCACATTAAAATTGCCAATGATGGGGAAATGACATTAAATTGGAGTAAAAGGAAGTCATGTGATGCACACATCAGCTCGTTTAAAAAAAAATATATATTGAAAAAGAGGGAGAAATCTCTTATTCGTCAGGGATTTTTTTAAGCAAATATTTACTGGTCCACTTGTCAAACGAACTGATGTGTGCATCACATGACTTCCTTTTACTCCAATTTAATGTCATTTTCTCATTATTAACAATTTTAATGTGATTTAATGGTTTACTTTCTAAATATCACCAACAGTGGCCAAATTGAAACCAAATTGATTATTTAAAAAAGTTGCCAAATTTGTCGCTAAGTTGGCGACAAAACTTGGCGACCAAAAGATTGGAGATATATCGCCAAGTGTCCGAAAAATTATAACACCACTTGAGTTTACATCGAAATTAACTATGATTTCCGTCCAAAAAGGTACAAAAGACCCCCTTAGAAACATCCGAATGCAATCAAATTTGAAAGTGCATAACTAAGTTTCACTAGGAGTCTACGTACAAAATTTAAACTTTCTAGGACATACCGCTTTTGAGTTATGCGAGATACATACACGCATACGCACATACGCACATACATACGTACATACGGACGTCACGAGAAAATTCGTTGCAATTAACTCGTGGGTCTTCAAAATGGATATTTTGGGTGTCTGTACGTTCCTAGGTATATATCCAGGTGTGGTTGGGTCGAAAAAAAAACTCAACATTCATTCCGGGGTGAGAAAAATGAAAATTAAGGCCGATTTTTGAGTGAAATTTTTTTTCGCGAATACAGTACTTCCTTTTTTGTAAAAGGAAGCAAAAAGATGAGAAAGGTTGCCTTAGAAAGCGTTGCGATATTCATCAAAACACGCAACTCTCGAAAATCACAACCCCACGACAATCTTCCCCAATTTCCACAACTCACAAATAATCACAAAATCTAAAATTCAAATTGATTGTATCTCTTACCGCAAAAGTTTATTTTCTTGCCTCCCAATTACTCAGACCTCCCTCCGGAGTAATAAAACGGAGGAGCCGGAAGGTGTTCGTGACGAAGACGGAATTTATTTCTCCCCTCAAAAACATATTTCACGATAATGCGTGCATGTAAACGCTCTCGAAACGCGGGCTGACAAAGAATTGCGCTCACTCGAGAGGCAAATTCTCGTGCTCTTTTCCCAGTTTGTCTCCAAGACGATGATGAAAGCATTTAGTGGCCGCTAATAAATCTAGTCGGGGGTTGTCTTAATTATTTTACGAAGAAACATTTAGATAGAAGAGGGAGCTCGAGAGATAGATCATGTCACGAGCGCCGCTTTATTTGTACTCCCTTGCTTCCGTTTATTCATTAGGTCTTTTTATTGTGTACGCTGAAGGATTTGGGATGATCATGCGTACGCGCTCACTTTTGCGGATTGAAATTGTGCATTTTCAGTGGACGGAGAGTTAGAAGTTATTTTATAAAGGGTGTCCCAAATGGCTCAAAAAAGTATCCCATGTTGAATGAACTTTTTTCACACCTTAAGCGAACTTTACGTATAACTTTAATGCAAAATACTTCTTTTCTAGCCCATAATCTTACAGAATATTAGTAACTTATCCCATCTCATTTTAGACACTAATGACAAGAGGGTGGGGGGAGGTAGCGTGGTTCCTTTTGTTCGAAGGAGCCGAGCTTAATTAGCTTTAATGAGATTGCGCATGAATCTATTTTATATTGGATATTTCGAATAATAATGAGAAAGACTGAAAGAGAAAACGAAATGATAAATGACCTTAAAAAATAAATCAAGGGTAATGGTTTTAAACTTAGGAAATGAAAGTGCAAAAAACAGATAAGTTGCTTTGATTTTGTTTTTTCAATGTTGCTATTCTCTGCTACACTAGTTCTATTTTCGTTTGGATATAAAGGGTGTCCCAAAATTAACGCAAGATTTGAATTTGCCGCCATTTTTGCAATAAATGGTTGGCAACCCTGAAAAAAGAACAATTTGACAGCTGAGAGTTTAGGGTTATCAAACATGGAGCGTTATACGATACAATAACGCGCTTTCATTATTGAACCATTGTTTCAAAAATAATGAATGTTGAGGCTGGTCAAGAAGTTACTGTTATTGGCGCTCGGTATCGCAACACGGTAATGCACGGGTGCTTGTGGGATTGTTGACATAGAACTTTGTATTCAAATAACCCCATAAGAAGAAATTTAAAAATGTTAAATCACACAATCTAGGGTGCCAATTCTGATGACCGAAATGAGAGAGTACGCGACTGGGAAATGCCTTATGCAGTCATTGAAATGTTTCACTCTCTCTAGCTGTATGGTACAATACACCCCATTTTTACTAACCCTAAACTCTCAACTGTCAAATTGTTCTTTTTTCATGGCTGCCAACAATTTATGGGAAAAATGGTGGCAAATTCAAATCTTGCGTTAATTTTGGGACACCCTTTACAAGAAATAAAGTTTTAGAAGCATGTTCTGTTCTTGCTGAGACTAAAGGGAAATATACTAACCATTGTTATTATTGTTATCGTCCTAATCACAATCACCATCACCCTTGTCTTTGTCGTCATCGTTGTGGTTATTATTATTTTTACTAGAAAATAGCCTGTCAAGGTATGGCGGGTGAAGATTTCTTCTACGCTTGAACGAAACCATTGCCTGTTTGGTGATAGTTTGATGGTTGAGATTGTAACTCTAACTCCAGTGGATTAACCCTAAACTCCAGTAGGTAGCGTTCATTGTTGACCTTTTTTTCGTTTCTTCATTCCCCTGAAATGACACAGTTTTACAAGTAAAACAGTTAAGTGACCGGATCCAGTGCAGCCTTGTCACGATAAAGCCATTCCCTGCATGTTAAAAATTACCAAGACATATTATCAAATTATCATGCCGTGGCGCGAGTTTCATTGTTAAAACTTGAGCATTACTCTATTATTGGCTATTATTTATATGCTGATAAATATTGTCATTTTATAAAGCACCGCGATAGGTTCTTTTATTTTTACTATTTTTTTTACATATATTTAAATATTTTATTTGAAAATTTTTCACATTTTTTTTATTTTCATTTTTTTCTTCTTTTTAACCGACTTTATAAAGGAGGTGGTTATCAGTTCATACCGTATGTATGTTTTTTTTTTTTGTCCAATCACAGCGTCTCACCTAGTGAACCGATGAATAGGGGATGGCTCAACTTAGGTCCCATTACTTTGCTTGACCATATTTGTCCTTTAGAAAAAACGTTATGGGCAAAAAACAACAAATTTCATGCAGTTTCCCTATTAAATGATTAAATTTAAAACCCATTGTTGTGAAAATTTGGTGCTATACGACAGTAACATTAATAGTAAGTGTAGTGATAATTTTGAATGAAGGCTTCTCTGAAGCAAGCATCAAGTTTCTTCAGGGGGATATTTCGATAATCGGGAATCTGGCGCTGTCGTCTCATTTTTGGCGTAAATAATTTTATTTTGGTAACCCTGCTGATTTATAGTAAGCCTATGTGAATTATCGAAGTCTTCCCTTCTTCAGTGCTATTGCTCCAAGTGGGGGTAAACCTAATCTGGAAGCGAGGTGATGCAGTGATTAGGATCTGCTTAGCCTTCACAATGCTACCATTTGGTTTGCCTCAACTACACAGTAGTATTTTTATCGTTATCATCTACGCCAATAACAGATGATCAGGGATAAGTAAGAAAATGCAGGATTGCATAACAAGCAACTTGTATGCTGTGAAATAGAAACTAGTTAGGGAAAACGTAATACTTAAATGGTTATAATTAAATTAACTACACATGAATTCCAGAGAGGAACAAAGATAAGTTTTTAGTGCCAACCGCCTAAAGTTTAATGCATGTTTATAGTTTTTTTTTTAGTATGGAGCATTTTTATGAAAAAAATAAGGCGAAGTTTCGTGATAGTAACTTCTTACTATTTCTGAAACACCTACATTTACACTAAATAGAATGAAATAAAAAAAATTTTGAAAAAAAAATAGAACCGACTTCAAAATTGCTCTAAAAAGTGAAAAAAATTTTTATTCTTTAAACACCATCGATAATGCTTTTAAACATAATTTTTGAAGTTGGCGCAAAAACGATAGATAAAATCATTCACAGCCGTAACTCAACTATAACTATAAATTTAACCAGGCCCAGTTTCTTCACTATCACATACATTATGCATTGATGACAGCATATTTGAATAACGATATAAATCTTTCATTCGTAACTTCGGATGCTTTTCTGAAAAAAAAAAAAAAAAAAAAAAAAACGAAGCATGGTTACACTGGATTTTACGTTTTGTTTTTGCGCCAACTTCAAAAATTATGTTTAAAAGCATTATCGATGGTGTTTAAAGAATAAAATTATTTTTCACTTTTTAGAGCAATTTTGAAGTCGTTTCTATTTTTTTTTTTTTTTTTTCAAAATTTTTTTTATCTTTGTCTTTAATTGTCGGAGAATTCGAACAGCACTCGTTTTGAAAATCCTTTAACAGTAAGTACTTCCAATCACTCAATAGTTTTATTCAAAATTATCAGCACACTCGCTTTTGGTCATTCCATGTCAAGTTGATCTAAAATTTGGGAAATTTTTTCCTTCACATTTTTGTATTTCTTTGAAATTTGGCTCATCGATTGTACCCTTTAAGGTAATCAAAACTTCAAATTTTTAGATTTTTATCTCTATTATTTTTTTACTTATGAGACTTAGATTTTTAGAAAAACCCTCTTTTTTCATGGATGCTTGAACGTAAAATAGACGATAACTCATTACCACATATAGAAAAAAAGATTTGGTAAAAAGCATTTTAAAGTACATTAATTGCTGTTTAATATGATATGCAACATGACTAATTTTATTAAAAAATTCATCTTAAAAGTGAAATTTAAATTTAAAATTTAAATTTCTCGGAAAACGTATAATGAATTTTTTTTAAAAAAAATTCTCAAAAATTTGTGTGTATTTTATCTTTGCTTGTGCATAATTTCAAGTTGAGATCTCATTGGAATCATATTTTTCTGAATTTTTGAATAAAATTTGACTTAAGAAATAATGATAGTTTTCATAGTTTAATTAGTTAAAAATGGAATCTCTTGCTAGTGTGGTCTAGTGAGTTATAAGTAAACATGGATATGCTTGAAATGAGCTGGCATGAACTTGTAGACTGGTAAGCCCGCCCGCCCTCCCGCACCACCATTTTTAATTTTTTTTTTTCAAAACTGTTTTCAAAATGTAAAAATAAATAAATAAAATAAACCAAATGAGTAACTTATTAAAATCTGGTAAATGTTTTTCTTTAAAGCAAGACGAAGTAAATCCCACCCCCCCCCCTCTCACCCACCCTAACATACGATTAACACTATACTAGTATCACGCCTCACCCGAGTACTGAATTGAAGATTTTTTTTACCCCAAATGTTTTTTTCCTTCATTTTTTTTTTCAGACCGAGTGTTTCTTTTTCGATCCTAACTTCACAAAGTGTATATTCAGTAAACTAGCAAAAATACCCGGCGTTGCCTGGGTCAGTAATAATTATTAGAAAAAATCGTTGCTTTTGTTTTCTGTTTTAAGTAAAAGAATTTAAAACACATCTTTTTTACGTGATTAAAAATCGAGTTTCTTCCTTACCCATAAAACTAAAATAGCAATAAGTATAAAGAACAAAGTAGTATTGATTTAGAAACGAAAGCACTATATTTAAGCATATGCAAATTTAAAAAACATGAAATTAATCTTCTCATGTTTAAAAAGATTAATCTGTTGATACTTTTTTTTAACATGGAGTCTAAAACCTTCTCTGTATGGCTAATGAAGTATGAAGTGATTAAAAAAAAGTAGCTGCGCTCGTAATCCCCATATACTTGCTTTAGTTATTTCGGGAAATTTCAATCATTGTGGCTCTTGGTGCGATTTTACCGAATTTGCGAAAGTCGTTTCGGGGTACCTTCGATGATGCTCCCCCATTCTTTCCTTACTTTGTAAAACGATATGATATTAATTTTCGTTACAGAGATATCGTCGCCAGATGCTGAGATTTTTTTTGGTCACCATAAAATGGCGCTAAACAGTTTCATCCGAAATGTTACCAAAATAAGTAATAAAATTTGGTGATTGTTTGAAATTGTGCAAAAAGGAAAATTAATGGAAGTTTTTGTGCTGTTTATGGGGATATTTCGATAATTGGGAATCTGGCGCGGTCGTCTTATTTTTGGCGTAAATAATTTTATTTTGATAACCCTGCTGATTTATAGTAACCCTACGTGAATAGATATTTCCGATCTCTTTATTTTAATTTGCAAAGAAAAATACCTCTCGCGCAGCCGTTGGAACCAAAAATTGACGCCAATGAAGAAAGATCGCCAGATTCCCAATTATCGAAATATCCCCCTGTTTATGGATTTGCGTAATTTAGTTGCTGGATTAATTAACACAGTAAAAAAAGTCTTTTGAAAATTCTTTGATTGGCGATATTTTGTTTACATGGTGAAAGCTGAGAAACATTATGACGTAGTCTTCGGCTTCAAAAACAGCAACGTTGGAAAAACTGCCAAATGCATCAGCTACGGAAATCTTTCAGCAAAAATTTTGGCGATTTGCTGGTTGTTTGGATAATGAGTAAGTGTTCAATCAGCATACATAATAATAAACACCATTACTTACATTAAAGTTCCGTTTAAATGGAAAATCATCAGCCAAATCATGTATTAATTGCCAATCTTGTGCAAAAATCTTACTTCAAGATTTGACTTGAGAATAGCCTTGAACAATCACGAAAAGCAAAGAAAATCAACAATACAACACTTGTCGCTATCGGCCGGGGGTTGAGATGATACACTAAATACTGTATTGAGTTGAGGAAAGCCTTCGAACATGGATCTAAAAAGCTCATAACTCGTTTTTTATTCTACTTAGAAATTTCGAACAGGTGCCATATTCAGCAGAAAAATCAGAGCTTTCGATGGACATATAATGTAAATATGTGCAAGTATTTTTTCATCCCAATATTAGAGAATTTATACAAAAATTGTGTTTTATTGCCCCCCTAAGGGGGTTTTGCCCCCCATAACGGGACGAAAACTACCCTATGTGTTATTCTGATGCATAAGCTATATTATTGTAAAGTTTCATCAAAATCCGTTCAGTAGTTTTTTGCGTGAAAGAGTAACAAACATCCATACATCCATACATCCATACAGACAAACTTTCGCATATATAATATTAGTAAGATTACCGCCCATTAGCCAGGGCTAAAAGCAAAAATACATGAAATACACCGCCAGTTCAGTCATTTCCAGCCGAGGACTGCAGTTTCGTGCTTTATTAGCACTCATCAGCCCGGCATAGGAAAGTGACTGAGCTGGAGATGGAAAACTTCTTAAGGAAGCCAAGAGTGCGAAACAAACTGGTAGCTAATATAGAATCACAAAGTGTACTTGATTGATTCAATACACGCTAATAAGCTAAGTTACTATTAATTTCAGTCCCTTCCCCTGCACCAACCTTCAATTTTGTAGGGAGGAAAGAGAATAGTTTGCCCCAAAATCATAGCAAAATAGTAACGTTCCCCCCCCCCCCCCCCCCTCGTGTTCAAAATAAATAATATCATTGATTTTCAATAACTCAAAGTATCAGATCATATGTCAGTCCACATAACTGTCTTTCTACAACATCTGGAGTGCAGCTGTTATTTTCTTTTCTTTATTTCTAGTTTTCTTTTTAATTTCTGTTTGTAAAGGAGAGTAATGCAACGAGATCTATTTATACATATATTAAATGCAGTTATAGCTCTAACAAATTTTGCTCTTTTAAGCATAACCTTTCATGTTGTTAAGTTTCATTCCAGATTGCTCCCTTCCCCCTTTTACCCTCACCCTACCGCCCCCACTTTCCGAAAAAAAAAAAGCTAAAAATGAGTGTGATTATATTTGTCTGTTAAAGTTTTACTGACTTTCAGTTTTATGACACCCCCCCCCCCCCATTTATAAGCCTTGTCCCTATTGATGTTTGGCAGCGTCTGAGTTTGTTATAATTATTACTCTTACGTACCAGTTTTTATTTATTTATTTATTTTTTATTTATTTTGAAACAGTTAAAATAAATTTTTACATAGTATAAAATGAAGTCTCCAAAAAGCGTTTGTGTGTTTGAACTCGAAAAACTCGAGAACTACCCGGCCGATTGCGATGAAATTTTTCAGTTTGTTTCTTTAAGTCCTGAGAAGGTTTGCAGACCAGTTCGAATAAAATGCGGTGAATGGTTCTTTTTTTATTTCAATTTACGTCCAATTTTCACATAAATTCTCGAATATGGGGTTGAAAAATTACTTGCACATATTAATATTACATATCGTTAGAAAGGGTAGGAATTTTTCGCGTTCTACGCAATTTGTTTCAATGCTCTAACTTTATTACTGCGGGAGTTATTTGCGTTTTAACTCAAATTTTTTTAGGCTTAGCTGAAATTTAGGCACTACTTTCTTCATTAAATCTACCAATATAAAGTGAAGGAATTTTCCCACAGTTTTCTTTTTGACACCATTGAAAAAAGCGACATTTTTTACTCCAGATCTCTCTCGACCTTTGGTCGAAAAAATAAGCTTTTATCTTGAAAGGAAAAAAAGTTACAAGCCTTTTTAAATAAAGTTTAAGAAATCTCGATTCCATTGAAATTGTGAACCATTTTCTTTCACATTTTAATTCCTTAAACTTATTTTACGCATTTACGTTTCCATGGTTACGCATTTTAAATCCATATTTCTGGATTTAATTTCTTAAAAGTATTTGAATATCTGCCGTCATTGTTTAGAAGGGAAATCATGATGTTTTTTTTAATTTTTTTTACGCCTGATTTTTGAATATACGTCACTTGACAAAATTTTTATTTTCAAGGTAGACCGGGCACAGCCGGACAAAGCAGCTAGTAAATAAATAAATAAAAAGTGGTGGTGTGGCGGGGAGGGGGGGATTACCAATCTACAAATTCATGTCAGCTCATTTCAAGCATAGTCATGATTAATTACCACTTTCTATACTATCACCCAGCAGCGAACCCCATGTTTAACTAAATAGAATCTGAAAAATATCATTATTTCTTAAGTCCACTTTTATTCAAAAATTCAAAAAATAAAATATGTTCCCATTGTGATCCGCAACTTGAAGTTTTGCACAAACAAAGATAAAGCACACAAAAAAAGTTTTGAGATTTTTCTTTTTTTAAAATTCATTCTTTGTTTTCAGAGAAATTCGAATTTTACATTTAAATTTCATTTTTTAAAAATGAAAATTTTTATGAAATTAGTCATGTTGCCTGTCATATTAAACAACAACCAGTGTACTTTAAAATGCTTTTTGCTAAATCTTTCTATCTATATTTGATGCTGAGTTATCGACCATTTTACGTTCAAGCATCCATGAAAAAAAAGAGGAATTTTATTAAAAATCAAAGTCTCATAAATCTTCTTTACTAATAATAAAGCTGAAAGTCTCTCTGTCTGGAGGATGTCTGGATGTCTGGATGTCTGTAGGATGTCTGTGACGCGCATAGCGCCTAAACCGTTCGACCGATTTTCATGAAATTTGGCACAAAGTTAGTATGTAGCATGGGGGTGTCACCTCAAAGCGATTTTTCGAAAATTCGATGTGGTTCATTTTCGATTCCAATTTTAAGAAAAAATAATATCATAAGATGGGCGAGTAAATTACGAAATTATCATAACGTGGAACCGTAACATGGGCACAAGCCAATTGGCGAGATACGAAATTATCATAACGTGGAACCGTTAGATGGGTACAAGCCAACTGGCGAGAAAATTCACCATACATTATTTGTAAATATACAGGCGAACCAAAAGACCTTTTGATTTTTCTATTACGGGCGAAGCCGTGCGGTGTATCACTAGTAAAAAAATAAAAGAGATAAAAATCCTAAAATTTTGGACTTTTGATTGTATCGAAGGGTACAATCAATGAGCCAAATTTCGAAGAAATACAAAAAGGTGAGGGGAAAAAAACGTTGGATCACTTGATTCGTGAAGCCCATAATCAATGAATAACTTTGTAAAACATGTTTCACTGCTAGCGCAGTGCTAAAACAGGAAAAACAGCCAGGCTCCGTGTCCTCGCTACGCTCTTGTGTACAGCTCGAAGTAGTCGTATTTAAATTCAATGAATTAAATTATTTTATGCCTAACTATTTTTACTTCCTTTTACAAAAAAGGAAGTAATGTATTCGCGAAATTTTCACTCGAAAATCGACCTTATTTCCACTTTAATCACCCCCGAATGAATATTGAGTTTTTTTTTTTTTTTTTCGACTCGACCACACGTGGATAAGTGCCTAAGAATGTACAGACACGCGAAATATTCATAACTAGTGGCACCCGCACGGCTTTGCCCGTAATAGAAAAATTAAAGGTCTTTTGGTTCGCCTGTATATTTACAAATAATGTATGGTGAAATTTCTCGCCAATTGGCTTGTACCCATATTACGGTTCCACGTTATGATAATTTCGTATCTCGCCAATTGGCTTGTGCCCATGTTACGGTTCCACGTTATGATAATTTCGTAATTTATGATAGTTTTTTTCTTAAAATTGGAATAAAAAAAAGAACCACATCGAATTTTCGAAAAATCGCTTCGAGGTGCACACCCCCATGCTATATCCATAATGAGGATTCCCGAGTCAAAATTACAACGAATTTTCTCGTGACATCTATATGTACGTATGTATGTCTCATAACTCAAGAACGGAATGTCCTAGGAAGTTGAAATTTGGTACGTAGATTTCTAGTGGGGTCTAGTTGTGCACCTTCCTTTTTGGTTGCATTCGGATGCTACAAAGGGGGTCTTTTGCCCCTTTTTGGGGGGAAATCATTGTTAATTTGGATGTAATCTCAAGTTGTGTTATAATTTGACGGACACTTGGCGATATATCGCCAGTTTTTTGGTCGCCAAGTTTTGTCGCCAACGGCGACAAATTTGGCGATTTTTTCATTTATTTATTTATTTATTTTTTAAAACCTGGTTTCAATTTAGCCATTGTTGGTGATATTTAGCGAGTTAACAATTGAATCACATTAAAATTGCCAGTAATGGGGAAATGACATTAAATTGGAGTAAAAGGAAGTCATGTGATGCACACATCAGCTCGTTTAAATAAATATTTAATTTTTAATGTAGTAATGAAACTTTGGCGATGAGTTTCTTTCGTATACAAATTTTAAAATTCAAAAGCATAATCGGTATATTTCCGGATTGATAGGGCAAAAAAAAAATCTATGGCATATCTTAGATCTTATACTCCGCTTCGATGCTAATTTTCGTATTTCCTTAACGAAATAAAATTCTCCATACTCATTTGAAAGCTATTTCCCTGCAAATGAATTTCTTCAAAATAAACTCTGTTTATAATTAAAATTTCTTATTAACTGATTAATAGGAAAATTTGGAAACATTCTTATTAGTACTTTATATACTAGGATTCAAAAAGTATTTGGATTTACAATCCTAGTTTGATTTCAATTGAAAAATAAATCTTATTCGCTCATTTCCCATTCATTTAATTTTATTAAAGCAGTTAACTTTTCAATAAGATAAGTAGGATTGATATTAAATATAATTGCCTCATAATCAATTTAACTTGATAGACCTATTTCTTAAAGTGCTTCCTTGATTCTTGATTTGTTTAATGCTACCAGTTTTTTAGCCTACTTTCCCAGTAAAAGTCAGAAAAAGAAGAAAAAAAGCATGAAAGAAGGCTTAATGCATCTTAAAAATATCGCAAAAAACAAAAAAAAAGTCAAAAATAAATAAAATAATTAAATAAATATTGAAAAATTAAAAATTGGAGAGTAGGGTATTGAGATGGGGATGTCTGTCGGTCTGTCTGTACCCCCCCCCCCTAATAACTTTTAAATGAATAGTCCGATTCGAACAAACTTTTTTTTGTTCGAAAGATCTCTGCGAGGACACCTGATTCCCTTATTTCACTTTTTTGATTTGAACTCTTTTTTGTTCAATTTTGAACAGTTCAAAAAAACTTAACATTAGCGCCTACGGGGAAATTCAAGGCAATTCCGAACTGTGAGGCGAATTTGCTTCAAACAAACTTTGTAGGAAAAAGCGTTTGATGAAAAACTTGTACATAAAATATCTTTTTGATTTGAACAATTTTCCGTTCAATTTTGAACAGTTCAAATCCCTTAACATTAGCGCCTACGGGGAAACTGAAAGTCAATGTAGATTCCGTACTTGAAGGCGGATTTACTTCAAACAAATTTTGTTGGAAATAGCTCTTGACGCCAAACTCCAGCCTTCGGCTCCGAGAATTTAGGGGCACTTCACACCGACTCCGACTCCTGTTCCCGACAATTAATCGGACTCCGACTCCCCGACTTCGACTCTGACTTCGTAGCTTTGGCAAAAATTTATACACGGAGGACAAATGACTGACTCCGATTCTTAAATATTCGACTCCGACTTCTTTACCCCAAAATGAGATTGACTCCGACTCCGCAGCTATGGTTTTGACTGTGAACTAATTATTGTTGATCTGACTTGTTTTTATTTTTACGCTAAAGCTTTAATTTAGGTATTCAGTTTTCGGCGAATAAACTCGAAGTCATTTATGTTTCTGCATAAAGTTATGCGCAGACGATTTTTTTTTTTTTTTGGACAATGAAAATTATTTCTTTAAGTTGACATTTTATTGTTTTTATTTATTTAAAAAATTGTTTTGGGCAACAGGGAAAAGGAAACGATTTTTTTTTTTGATATGATGTATTTATTTTAATGAGTTTATTAATTTTAATTATTATTTTTTCGTTTTGAAAGCTGTTAAAGATTTTTTTAATGGAAAAAAGTGTAGTAGCTGAATTGTTTAAAAGTTGTTGCTATTTTTTTTTACGCATCTGATTTTTTTAGATGAGTGAGGAATATTTTATTCCTAGAAATCAGCTTAAAGTATTTTAAAAATGTGTTTGAAAAAATTTGCGATTTTAGCTATTTTTGAGAATATTGATCAGGTACTAGAAAGTGGTATGGGTATACGGGAAAGTAGGCTCGTCTAGTTCTAGACAGAACTTCTTGTTAAAAATGTTTCTTGCCTTTGTTTTTAATTTTTGTTAGAATAAATAATTTTAAAATATCAAAATTCAAGAAGTACTTATGAGAAAGAACATGATGCCTATTTGCAGACATTCAGCTTTCATATATTTCACTAAAAGACGTATAGCTTGCCACCAAGCTTCAATAGGGAAGTTTTCGATTTTTCAATTTTACTTTGATATGATAGAGTAACATGTATAAACATCATTGGTGAAAAAAAAATTTCCGATACGATAAGTAGTGTTTTTTTTTAAATTAATTTTTAAAGTTCAAGCGTTTATGACGTCAAATGGCACAGGAAGTGACGTCATGCGCCCTTCCGCGGCGGGAGAAGCCTGAAGGACGTGCAGTTGGCTTCGAAGACGAAACGTAAGGCTTACCTCCTCGCATTTAACTCTTCGCGTTCCTGGAACATTAAACCTCTCAAACTCTCGGAAATATTCGAGTACCATCATTGATGTTACTTGAGGAAGATTATTAGATTGTGCTTTAACGAATCCGGCCTCCATAGTGTACTTAAAAGGATTATTGAATTTCTAAAAAATAAAAATATCAGCGCGCTCAAAATGTCCGTAGTGAAAACAAGAGATCGTCGGCGGAAGGCTGCCCATCAGTGCCCTGTGACGTAAGCTCGTGACGTTTCAGAAGAGCGCACTTCTGAGCATGGATTTTTAAAAATTCATTAAAAATCAATCATGGTGTTTTAAAATTCGGCGATGGAGAATTTTTTAGTTTTGAGGGTCAATTAACAATATCCAATAGTCAAAATAGGAACATTTAAAAGGTTGCAACTTCCATATTCTTAATTTCTATCAGAGCTATCAGAGCACGTAAACGATATTAAAATTTATCATGTTCTGGATAGCATTAGTTCATAAGTTTTTCCTTAGATTCTAAACAAATGACCTTCCCGCCAAAACGATGTACTGAAAATTTATTTTCCTTCTTCATTAATAAATCAGACCTTCTCCGCTTTAGTTGTGACTAATGATAAAGGGCTCACTCGCGGTAAAGAGGAAAATTATTTGTTGTTGCAGAAAGTTATTTGACAATAATAGCGATATGCAAATGGCCGAAAGCTTCTGTAAACAGAGAACAGTGGTTATTTGAGGGGGAGGTTCTTCTGTTATGTTGCTCAGTAATTTATTTTTAAGATTATAATGAAATCATTCTGTTCCTAAAATAAAAATTTACGAAACTATTATTTTTTGTTTAGAGAAATATGCATAGACTAATAATAAGAGTAGACAGAGATTTCCCGGACTTGCTGATGAAAAAATTGGTTCATGGATACATCATGTAACTGGTCATGTGACATATAGTTTGGCACTCGACATGTATTTTAAGACATAATGTGTTTTTATTATAATTTTTTTTTCCAGGTGCAGAGATGATTGAACTGTTTTTCTTTTAGTTATGCATTATTTTGACATTAGTAATTAGTTTTTGATCACAGTTTTCAGTAACTTTTATTTCATTCGGAACTGCTACGTCAGCGTTGGCGTAAACGTAATGGC
The DNA here is from genome assembly GCF_026930045.1 of Uloborus diversus. Taxonomy (NCBI): domain Eukaryota; kingdom Metazoa; phylum Arthropoda; class Arachnida; order Araneae; family Uloboridae; genus Uloborus; species Uloborus diversus. Next base: position 21,837,776 of record NC_072732.1, on the reverse strand, counting down.
GTAAACGTTTTGCGTTAACGCAAAAATGTACTAATCGGTATCTTAAATTGAAATTGTAGGTAAAAATCTTACCGTTTGCCGATTCTTTTTGGGCGCTTGCATCTTTAATTGCTTAGAGAGTTATTGAAATTGAATAAAGAAAATGCGCAATACTATCTAAACGAAAAACTCGCTATATTAACAAAATATTTACAACTTAGAATAACAAATTTACAAATCGGACTCCATAAAAGATCATTCTTCCGTGTTCCATCAATTCTATTTATTTTATTTCTCGCGGGCGTTGGTCGTCTGCTACGATCAACGCCGGCTGTTGCTAGGATATCCACCAGTCACATGGTTTGGTTTATGCGCAGCAAAAGGGTTGCCATAGCTCGGTCTACTCTTATTATTAGTCTATGGAAATACGAATAAAAAGACGGAACATGGGAGGGTGCTATCAATATAATCACCCCGTCAACTAGTTCTTTGGTTTACACTTAATTCATTAATATTGCTAATTACGTACAAGCAAAAGCTTGAAACTTTCTCAGACATATATTTGCATATCATTGTCCATTGAAACATTTTGTTAAATACATTCGTAATAACCAAACAATGTTTTCTTGTCAAATACTACGCAGGGGAAAGAGGGAAGATGTGAACATTTTTTGAGCAATCACGATTGCTTATTGCTTTCATTT
>NC_072732.1:21486318-21536993 GCF_026930045.1 Uloborus diversus | reverse complement strand
AACAGCTGTTTCCAGAGAACGTTCCTTTTCATTTTTGAAAAGAATCAAAAATCATTTAAGAAACTGCGTTTTTCATCATAATTTACAGGCGTTTTCCTTATTGACCATTGAAAATTCTGTGACATCAAACATAGATTTCGATTATTTGATCGACACATTTGCATCTGTTAAAGCCAAAAAGAAGCCTTTTTAAGAATTGATGTCAGAATTAGTAAGATATTTTTTTTTTTTTTTTTTTTTTTGCAGTTTTAAATTGTTTTTAACTTATTTTTCTCCTTAAGGTAAGGCAATTTTAACTGTGATCAGTATGGTGACTATCAAATGTTTGGTATTCAAATCCCAGGTTTCCTTTTAAATGTAGTCATATTCCTTTAAAATGTAGTTTCTAGTACATTAGGTTTCTAGCATGAAACATTGACTTTAAAATTGTGCGGATTTTCTCATGGGGGCGGGGGGGGGGCACCAACATCTGCTCAGGACCTAGGCACCAGTTTGCCTTGATCGGGCCCTGCGTAAGTTACAAAGGGAAAAGGTTTCAACCCCTCCCTTTATGAAATCCTGGACACGGGCCTGACCCCTATAAACTAATAGATACGTCCATTTCCGCCTATGAACTGGATATTAGCCTTTCCATGTAATCGATGACCAGACACTATGTCTCGAGTTGCTCTTTTTCGATTGCTACCTATTCAAACGTCTTTCATAATCTCTGTTCATGTGGTTCCCTGGCGAGATGGAAATAAAATTCTATCCGCTATGGTTCACAAGTTTTGCCTCAAGTGGAAGAAAAACAAGGATGATGTAAACATGCGTAGGGTCATTATCAAGGTCAGTTGGAGTCAAAGTGGAATTAGAAACATCAAAAACCAGTTTTCTTGCCGGATGAATTTGAAAGGCAACTCTGAGAAAAGGTAAATTCGTTCCAGTTTCATCCACTAATAAACAGATATTTTTCGTTACAGGGTGTTAGAGGTATTGTCCCAGGCCCGTGCCCAGATTTTCATAAAGGGAGGGGTTTAAATCTTACCTAGGGAGGAAGGGAATTCAACCCCTCACAAACTTTAGTTTTACGACAAATTGTCGGAACGCATTTTCAAACGAATCTGACTGGTGCAAGTCTTACGCGAGTAAAAGTTGCACCAATCAGATTCGTAAGACTGAAAAATTCGAGCTGACCTCTAACATATAATTTTGACGTCATGTGTTGTATCTGTTTGACGCCATTATTTTGTTTGGCATAGAAACTTTCACATTTTCCCAATATTCGCCTTGAATAGAGCATGGCTTAAAAAGAAAGAAACGATTTTTTTCCCGTTTCCTGCAAACTTTGCCCGTTAAGCAAAAAGCTTTCGGTATTAATGCCATTTGCACATGCAGTCAAACTAATATTTAGTACCCAAGAAAGAAGGTGATATAAGCCCTGCGCTTCCGTTAAGAAGATTTTCGTGTAGCGGGTGAGGAATTCGTGTCAGCTGCAAAATTCGTTCCTCGAGTAAAACTCGCTCTATATAGACATTTCGCGTTAGTCGAATTGCGTTGTAGCCCTACTCCACTGTTGTTAAAAATTGCACATTGAAGTAAAGTAATCATTTTTAGTTATGTTTCATGTTTCGGATAATTAGTAGTACCGATTGGGATATTTTTCATTTTTCTTTATTTTGTCTTTTTTACTGATTGAGTGTTGATATATTAACATATTAAAAGTCAATTATTAAATGTTGTGAGTTTTTGAGGTTATTGGCAAAATAGAAAAATGCTGTTATTTCATTTTATCAGGGGCGTAAGAAAAGAGATGGTGTCCAGGTCTGGAACCCTAGCTTGAAGCTCAAAAGCAAATCAATTCCTATGAAATAACTAATGTTATCCTATGAATCCTTAACTATGAAATATAAGTTCCTTTAAAATTAACTCATATAATGAAAATTTAAGTTTTTCTCTTTTGTTGATGCACTTCATCATCTAAATCAATTTTATGTATATGTATGTCTAGTCTATGTAAAATTTAAATTAAATTATGATTGGATTTATCTCAATTTCAAGTAGCCGAGTTGCTCTTCTTGAATGAAATACTATTTACTGTCAGGAAAGGATTACAAATTTGAAGGTTGAACTCCTTCCACTTTTAAATCCTTTCTTGCAGGGAATATTCGTGCAATTGGTAAAAAATGTTTCGATTGACGAATCGTTTCAGTAAAGGAAGAAAGAATGAATAATTTATAGCAATATTCCATGTTCAAATGAGCCAATATATCAATCTGAAAATTTTGTTAATTTTTTCATTCAATCTCAAACGGTGTGTATGTGTATGTTATTTATTTGTTTAATTTTTAAAAAGTAGCGAAGTAGCGACTACATTTCAAAAGTAGTTTGTAGTTGCTACATTTTGAAAAAAGTAGTTGTAGTTAACTATATTTGCGCTAAAGTAGTTGTAGTTGTAGTTCGCTACAAAAAAAATGTAGTTTTTCCAACCACTGGTCCTGACACATTGAAAAGCATTAAAATGGCCAACTGTCACCTGCCGCAGGAGGCGAACGTGAGGTTGGCGAGCGAAACGAGCAGAGGGTGGAGCCCTTAGTGCAGTTTAGTATTTGTCTCGTAACGGATGAAGCGTAGCTTAATGTTGCAAAGAGAATCATCTACTTCAGTGTCTCGAAGAGCCATAGTGTGTAACAGTTTGGTGTTAAAAGAGAGTGAAAATGTCGTTATGCTTCTCAAAGTATAGACTAATAATAAGAATAGACTGAGCTATGGCAACCCTTTTGCTGCTCATAAACCAAATTATGTGACTGGTGGATATCCTAGCAACAGCGGGCGTTGATCGTAGCAGACGATCAACTTGAGCGAGAAATAAAATAGATAGAATTGATGGAACACGGAAGAATGATCTTTTATGGAGTCCGATTTGTACATTTGTTATTCTAAGTTGTGAATATTTTGTTAATATAGCGAGTTTTTCGTTTAGATAGTACTCTGCATTTTCTGTAGTCAATTTCAACAACTCTCTAAGTAATTAAAGATGCAAGCGCCCAAAAAGAATCGGCAAACGGTAAGATTTTTACCTACAATTTCAATTTAAGATACCGATTAGTACATTTTTGCGTTAACGCAAAACGTTTACGCCATTACGTTCACGCCAACGCTGACGTAGCAGTTCCGAATGAAATAAAAATTACTGAAAACTGAGATCAAAAACTAATTACTAATGTCAAAATAATGCATAACTAAAAGAAAAACAGTTCAATCATCTCTGCACCTGGAAAAAAATTATAATAAAAACACATTACATCTTAAAATACATGTGGAGTGCCAAACTATAGATAATGCTGCCATCTAGCAACCATGCTGCCAAAGTTTTCGCCAAGCCTTCCACCAGTCACATGATGTATCCATGAACCAATTTTTTCATCATCAAGTCCGGGAAAGCTCTGTCTACTCTTATTATTAGTCTATGGTTGATATGGAGCTCTTTCTTGAGGTGATTTCCTTATTCCAGATTTAATTTTTTTTCCCGGAATAATAATTTGTTTGTAATTGTTTTGCAGCGTTCCGTTCATTATTGCAAAATTCTTGGTACTATTTTAAAAGAATAATATTTAAAGAATCATTTACAAGAAAAAACCTTGATGCACAAAATACTTACGATATCTCCGCGGAATTTATTTATTTTTTTCATTTAAATACCGGCAATTACCAGTAAATTTTTAATAAACACTCCACTAAACGGACTTATTTGTTGATCTTGAAAAATAAGACAACCAAAACAGAACGCTCTTCATTTGTCCAATACATTTTTTTTTCTTTTTCTTTTTCTCTCTTTTTATTTTTTTATTTTATTTTATTTAATTTTTTTTTTATTGAGTGAAACCTTTTAAATAACCCATTTTTTGTGGAACCCTTTTTAGTGGACATAAGTAGTATAATTTGGCGCAACATTCCGGAAATGTTTTATTTCAGTCGCAGTAAAAAATATTTAAAATAAAAAGTTTTAACGTCCAAAACCAAATTTAAAAAATTACAAAAAAAATTTCATAGACATAAACGTAGACATAAACAAAAATTTTAGTTTAAAAGTTAAGTATAAGTTTTGAAAATTCGTTCTTTTAATAGATTTTTTAACTTTTCTAGAAAAAAAGTTAGGAAAATAGGAAAATAAAAAACGAGAGTTTCCTAGAACCTTGATTGATCTCCATGGAACTCTTGAGTTCCGCGGAACACAATTTAAGAAACGCTGGTAAAATGCAAAAAAAAAAAAAAAAAAAAAAAAAGCAAACTGAAGTAAACAAATGTAAACAAGTAATTCGGGAGTTTCAAATCCCAGTTAAAATTAATAAATAAACAAAGGGTAAAAATAGTTTAAAACGGATTTACTTAAAATAAATTATTTAGCAGCAGAAGTTACGTGACATTCAACAAATTCTTCTGCCGGTTCTTGCATTCGAAAGCGGCGTAAATCGTAAAAATACGGAAAACCAGTCATTCCACACATCTACACACAGTCTAATGACCCTCTGAAGTAATGAAGCTCATGGCAGAGGGATGCGGAAACACTTTTCCTTATTTCTGAAAGGAAAATAAAAAGGAATATAGTACCTAGAACGAATCATTGCTCATCAGGTCAATTGAACTTGGGTAATTTATTTTTATCTGTCAATCGTTACAGAGAACAGAAAATGTTTGCTCTGAAACTTTTATTTTCCTTTTTTACTTCCTTTTACAAAAAGCCACTATTTCTTTTTCTCCCAATTTTTAATTAAAATTTTATTTAAAAAATTTTCTCATTAGAAAACTCAAAATAAGATTGAAAGGGGAAAAGGGAGGGGGGATCAAATTTCGTGTCGCCAAAACGGTTCTTATAGTAATGGTAAGTTTTCTATTGTCTAGTAGTCTGGTAGTGGTAGTGTGTTGTTAACACAATTATATGAGGCAGTGAGAAGCAAAGGGATGTAAGCGGGAAATATAAAATTGGGAGATAACCAGTACAAATGGTAGGTGAGCCTCTCCTCTGTCTTGGGGGAAAATATAGTACTAGTAGGTGCTGTTTATACAGCATGATTTGGCGTAATAATTTTATTTTGGTAACCCTGCCAGGGTTGGCTTTCTGCCGGCAGAAACTAGTTTTTGCCGTGCCAGTGGCAGAAACTGGTTATAACCGGTAAAAACCGGCAGAAACTGGCAAAAACTTAAAAGTGTCTTTAATAGCTCAAGTAATTAGTAAATGATATTTGTTTAAGTAAACTAAAAAATTAAACATCATTTCATCATTTAAAAAAATAAAATCCAATGCTAGTGCCCTTGATTTAGTTCAGAAAGGGAACTTTTCAATTGCAGAGGCTCGTAGTATTTGGATTAATTTAACAAAGGATAAAAAATCATACGGGGGTGCTTAGGAAAGAGGAGTGACACCCAGAATTAAACGGGCGTTACTGATTGTCATTTGTTCATTTATATGCTTCCTCTAAATTGTTTGTGATTGAAATTATGTCACGCGACGTGCTTCAAGAAGAAAGTGCCAGAATTTTACTTGCCTAGAATTTTGTACCTAATGTCACAGATTTGCAAAACAAATTGGCCCCATTTTTCAAAACTTATTTTTCTAGTCAAATTTTTACCACAACCCCAGTTACTATATGGTGGACCAGTTATACAATAGATGAAAGTTTCACGAGCACTGCTTGCTCCTTGATGCATTGTCTGCTAGCTCTTCTGTTTCAAGAATGTCCTAAAGTTTCTCATTTGTGCATATTAAGTTGAGAACCTGTTTAGATTTTTAAAAACCACCTTTTTCGAAGAGGCAATTGCAGAGTCCCAACAATGTAACATTTGATTTTGAATTGTGATAATTTTGTAATAAAATTACAGTGCTTTGGTTAACAATTAATTATTTTTTCCATGTATTTTCTGTTGTATATCAAGAATTATTTTTTTATTTTGTGAGTTTTTGCCTGGTTTTTGCCATGCCGGTTTTAACCGGTTTCTACCAGTGGTTTTAACCACCTTGGCAGAAACTTGCCAACCCTGAACCCTGCTGATTTATAGTAACCCTATGTGAATAGATGTTTCCGATATCTTTGTTTTGATTTGCAAAGAAAAATACCTCTCGCGCAGGCGCTGGAGCCAAAAATTGACGCCAATGAAGAAAGATCGCCAGGTTCCCAATTATTGAAATATCCCCGTATTCTTAAACGCGTTTTACTCAAAACTTGAAAATGTTCGCTTACATCCCTTTCCACCTCATATATACATGTTACGGTATTTTGAGAAAAGCATTGGAGCTGTAATCATAAATGTGATTTCTCGGCGATTTATCTTCCGTTGGATTTTTAAAGGTAACTGCTCTTATTTCTCAAGTACTGATTCATGAAACTTTTTTTTTTATCATTTTCGAAAAGAATTGGAATTGCAACACATATAGAAATTGGTAACTAAGTTTTTTTTTTTTTTTTTTTTTGAACTTCTTGCTGATGATTACAAAAGTACTTAAAGTCATTTATTATTTTCTTTTTTAACAACAAAAGTGCTTATATTATATTTTCAACTCATATCTTAAACTACGGATTAGTTAAATACAAAAACTATTTAATAACTTTTTTCTTTCATCATTATTTTGTCTTCCTCATTTTCACATAATGTAAAAACTTGTATTTTTGATTCTTGGAATATTGAAATCTTTTTACAAAAAAATTGGTTTGTCCCCAGTTTTACCGACACTTCTAATTTCTTCTCCCGTTTAATATATGAAAAGGTATGATTAAATCTGAAAAACAAGGAAGGGGGGGGGGAGGAACTGAAATGTCGGCAAAACTGGGGAGACACCAAAAATTCAATACTTGATCCATTAGATATGAAAACTGAAACCAATGTTTCCTCTCACCGGTGGTACGAAAAAATACGTGATTGGTAAGCGGTTTACTACAAAAATTTTTAGAATTTAATAGTTGTTGATTCTAGTGGGAATGCGTAGAGGCTACTAACCATTCGCAGACCTAAGGCATTTCCCAGAGGACGGCAATCATTCTGTCACCGGCGGATGACATTATCACGGAAATTTGTAAGCCCAGTTTCTCCACCAGATGGAGACACTTGGCCTCTTTTCGATTCGAAAGTGCAAAAGGAATTTAATTTTGCCAAAATTCTTCAAAGCCAAACGAATATTCAAGGGATCTTTAACATGCCACACGGTGACACAGTCATACGAAATGGACTCAGCATCTTGAAAATCCTCCGACTGGAACTAGATTCGTAAGAAACCAAAGCCTAATTACTACACCACTCTGTCGGCGGGAAACAACTGTGACAATAGTTTGTGGATGTTGTTTATATCGATTTTCAAAAAACTTTTGATTGGTACTGCATGTTGCTTTTCTCAGCAAATTAGCTGATATAGGAATAGGAGGAAAAATCTTACTTTGGGTAAGGAATTGGCTGACTGGAAGGAAACAAAGAGTAGTTGTGAGAGGAAATCATTCTAAATGGAGTGATGTTTAAAGCGGGGTTCCTCAGGGATCAGTTTTAGAGCGTCTTCTGTTTATTAGTTATGAATGACATTGACGAAAATATTTCTGGAAACATTAATTGTTTTACTGATGATGTAAAAGTTATGGGGATTGTAGGGAATAAGGAACAAGTAAAACAGCTTCAACAGGATTTAAAATCATATTATTAAGTGGGCGGATAAATGGTATATGGCAATTAAAATAGGGAACTATCAAGTGCTACACTTAGGTCATGGAAATAAGCGTACACAAGGACGTAGCCAAGGGGAGGGTCCATGGGGTCCGGACCCCCCGCCCCCCCCCCTTCCGGGAAGACCATTGTCTGCTTTTTGTCAGTTGTTGCACCTCACGTCAAGAAAACTTTTTCAAAAGAGAAAAACTTTATGAAACCCGGTATCTTCCCCTTAAATAATCAGCAATTTTCCCGCGTCCGAGTCAATTCAGAACACGAGAACCTCGTGCAACTGCCTCCTGTGTTTTGCTGTGTCGCGCGTTCCGTCGGAAAATGACGAATTTCTGTTTCTTCTTCCAACTCAGCTGGGTTGTGACCTTGAATTTCGGCCCCTTTCCCTTGGTCCACCAGATTGCCATTGGCGTTTTCTTTCTTTCTTCTTGTTTTGACTCTTTTCCCGTTTGGACTTGATTTCCTAGACACATGCTGCACGAAGGACAGCCAGAGTAGGGTGCATCCCTAGTGAATCAGTAATTGAAATTCCTATTATTTTCTGTTTTAACACACAGTATTTTTCTACCACACACTTATAAGAAACATATCTTGAACAAAATTGTAATCAGAAGAAAGTTAAGTTTACTTAAACTAGGTAAGTTGTAGTTCCTGTTTAAAGTTTTGTTAACAATACGAGCAATTTTATGTGTTAATGTGTTTTCCTATTTAAAAATTAAGTTCCGACAGCAACGAAAAAGAAATTCTACACATTTCGTGCGTTTGAGGATGAGAAAAAATGAACATTAATTATTAATTAATTTATTTTTGCTCTTTATATTTTTGGGAAGATTCATTTCAGATTCATTTTATATTTTGATTAATAATCTTATTTAAACTTTTAGGTTTATTTTTAACAATAATAGATTACTTATGTCCCCAGAAGCTTACAACTTTTGAACTGTAATCCTGAAAAAAGGTTTTTTTTTTTTTTTTTTTTTTTTTTTTTTTGAACGTTTGTGTCATATTTTTTAGCTCAAGATAACATTGAGAAACTTCTCTCTTCTTTCTGAGAAACAAACTAGATTTTTTGCGGATGTTTTCCCACCCAATATTTAAACATGACCATGAAACATATTAAATGCCCAGAAAGAATTTGTGTTTGGAGGTAAAATAAGTGAATAAATAAAATTTGAAGTGATGCAGCGAAATTACTTTTCGCTGTATCAAAATTTTATAAAGCGAAGAATGAAATTGAAAATTACTCGAATCTTTTACTGTGATCAGTTTATGAAATTGCAAGTTCGGAAATATTAACACGTGTAATTTAAAAGTAATTATTTGAAATTCGTACTTTTAAATCTTACTGAATTGTGAGTCTATGGTCCCAAGGAAAGAGCCGTTAGTCATTTTTAACTGAAGAAAAAAATCTTTCTTTGATGTTGTTCCGTTTTTCAAGTAAAGCATATTTGTATTTGCTTCATTGGAATAAATTTTCTGATTGTTATTTACCGCCTTTGTACTGAGGAATTATTTAGTAAGCATCTATGCATCAGTGTTTTTCACTTCTATATTACTTTTTTTTTAACTCTTAATTACTTCAAGTGAAAATTATTTGCTATTTTTTGCAGTAGAATATATTTTACTAACGTCACATAAAAAAAGAAAAAAAAGTCAATGCCTACGTTATAAAATATGATATGCTTTCGAGAATATAGGATGATTACAAAATTGCTCCTAGAATGGAAGTTATACCAATTTGAAAATGAAAGAACCAGAAGTGTTATTATTGTTATATTAATTTTGGAAGATTGATTTAAATCATTACTGAATTTTTAACCACAATTACTTTAAGGGCTTTTACAAAAGTTTGTCTTTAAACTTTTGGAACATCAGATGACTGAGGAGAAAAAATTTGCAAACTGAGGCTATAAGAAACCTAAAAGTTTTGTTTCCAAAAATTGGCTAGCTTTATGCATACATATTGTTGAAAATGTATCTAATTTGATGCTGTTGTATCATCGCAAACGGAACAAAGACTACCTTAATTTGACGTTTGACTCCAAATTATAAAATTTTCGAGTCTAACACTTGCTTACTGCTAATAAAGACAGTAAAGTAACCAGGTCATAATCAAATATTGTCACGATAATTCGTAACAATTGCCGTTTTCCGTGTAGAACAGGGAATACACGGAACTCGTACATGAAATACACCGCCAGCTCAGTCAATTCCAGCCGAGGACTGCAGTTTCGTGCTTATTAGCACTCATCAGCCCGGCATAGGAGTGACTGAGCTGGAGGTGGAAAACCTCTTAAGGAAGCCTTAGGTGGGTGCAATGCCTCCTCTTGATCTTTTAAATGAAGCATCAAATTGAAAACATTAGAGGAAAATTGCCAATAATGTTCAAATCATTCATGACCTTATAAAAAAGCATTTATAAAAAGCAATCATTTACATTTTTCCCAAAATGTTGTTAAAATAAAAATACATAGATGCTTAATTTCATTCATTGTACGTTCCATTACTCGCCAGGTAAAAGATCTCTCAGATATTTGTTTGACTTTTTAAAATTAAACCCCTAGTGCAGTTTCGCATCGCAGAGAGCTCAAGTGTCTCCATCTGGTGGAAACTCGGCGTCAAAATTTCCTGTGCCAGTCACATCCGCGCCTTAATGGTAGCATATGAAAGACTAGATGCCATATAGGTGGTTCGCACTAGGTCCGAAAAGGCTAATACCCCTAACGAAGCTCCATTAGAAAGAAAAAAAATACCATAATGGATCCTAAGATAGCTTATTTCACCAATTCGTTGCAAAAAAATAATAACGATAAAAAAAAACGGCAATACGCCTTAAAAAAAAATGATTTCAGCAAAGGAAGTCTCCGTCCATCAAAGAGTTAAAATTCGAGTTGAACCGAACCATTGTTTCGGTCACTCGTCTGGTCAGTGCTAATTCTGTATTAGCTACCAGTTTGTTTGGCACTCTTGGCTTCCTTAAGAGATTTTCCACATCCAGCTCAGTCACTTTCCTATGCCGGTTTGATGAGTGCTAATAAGCACGAAACTGCAGTCCTCGGCTGGAATTGACTGAGCTGGCGGTGTATTTCATGTATTTTTGCCTCAGCCCTGGCTTTAGGGCGGTAACTTATTGAATATACCTGCCTTTGCCTTCAAAATTCGAGTTGAACCGAACCATTGTTTCGGTCACTCGTCTGGTCGGTGCTAATTCTGTATTAGCGACCAGTTTGTTTGGCACTCTTGGCTTCCTTAAGAGGTTTTCCACCTCCAGCTCAGTTAGTCCTATGCCGGGCTGATGAGTGCTAATAAGCACGAAACTGCAGTCCTCGGCTGGAATTGACTGAGCTGGCGGTGTATTTTATGTAGTTAATAGCTTGTTCAAGCTTTTAAATGATGGTTAGAAATGATAATTAGAAAACGGATAAAATTAGAAATTTCATTCAATTTCGTATTACCAAGAGAATGTTATAAACGTAAATAAATAAAGAACTAGTTCAAGTTTTTAAAATGAAACCTTGCTAATATTTTCGTCGAGAGGGTGGTTGAATTTTGCCAGAAATGTTGTTCAAATCGAACAGGGTGGCGGAATTACGTTATATAGCGTTCATACAGATTCGACTCGATAGATATAGATTTCTTTATTTTTTCAAATAAAATGACTTGTACATATTTTGTTGAAATATTTTGCAAAGCTTTAATATTTTATTAAATTATCACCTGCATTTTCCAAGTAATCCCTAGAACAGTTTTCGTTTTCCGATTTTCTTTTATTGTGAAGTTTTTATTAATAGGAATTATATCACTCTTTTTCAAAGCATCAGAACAGAGGAAGCTTATGTGATGGAATTTTTCTATCCATGTTTGAAAACCTAGTGTAATAAAACTTTTAGTTTAATGTTAATTTTATAAACTGACAATAATTTCTTTGCCACTTAATATAACATTTTTGTTAGCTAAAACTAACTAATTGCTCTATCAATTTCAATTATTTAATTTTAGTTAATTATCATATTTTCATAATTAGTTTTAATTGGATTTATTTTTTTAACGTAAATATAAACTACTAATTCTGATTTCGCATGCCTCCTCTTCTGAAGTTCGTGCAACCTTGGACCCCCCCCCTTAACAAAGTTCTAGCTACCCTAGTAAAAATGACCGGCTTCTGCCACCTTAGAAAAAAGCCGGTACCCCGCCTTCAGCCGTCTTGCTGCAAGCCGGTACCGCCTTCAGCCGTCTTGCTGCAAGCCGGTACCGCCTTCAGCCGTCTTGCTGCTAGCCGGTACCGCCTTCAGCCGTCTTGCTGCTAGCCGGTACCGCCTTCAGCCGTCTTGCTGCTAGCCGGTACTGCCTTCAGCTTGAAGCTGGTACCGTCTTTGACCACCTAACTTGAAGACTGTCAAAGGCAGTACTAGCTTCAGGCAAGATGGTTCTATCACCTTTACAGCCTTTGACTGCCTTGATCAAAGCCGGTATCAACTTTCACCCCAATTGGTGAAGGCTGTCATTGCTCAATGCCACATTGTACCAAAGAGGAAAATCTACAGTTAAGTACCGATGACAATTTGAAAGATCAAGCAAGCAATACTAATTTGGTTAATGATACAAAAAAAAAAAATTCCATTCGGTACCATCAAATCAGACAAAATATTGAAATTCTTGTCAAAAGGCACACGGCAACTAAACTTTGATTGCATACTTGCATACTTTTTATGATATTATACGTGCAGAATATTGATAGCGATAAGATTAAAATTTTTGTTCGTATAACTTCTTTGTTTTTTCACTATTCTGCAAACATAATAATAAAACATTATTTAAACTAATAAGATGCCAATTATAAGTAATGGATAAAAAATAAAATTACTTTTTTTCCCCAAAATAAACAAAAAAGTGTCAGATTGTGATTGTCTAGTTTCTTTTGGGTAGGATTTTTTTTTTAAAGCATTTTCTAAAGAAGGGGTGTTATCACATTTTCGATACCTGAAATTGAAATCACTCACTGCATTTATAAAGTAAGTAATATATTTCATCGAAGAGGTTTATGATATGTAATCATATAAGCAGTTTATGAAACCATTAAAGAGGTAAGACTCTAAATGCTAAAAAATTTGTAAATGTGTCAACATGTGCAACAGGAAGAATTAACTGACTATCGATGTCAACTACACTTAATGTGGTTCAAATAATGATTTTTAGGCATGCATTCATGTTCCTAATTTAACACAGCATTTAGAAAAAGACAAAATACTGAGAAAACAAATTATGCATCAAATATGATAGTGCAGTGAAGGGCTACAAGACCAAACGGAGGCTTGTTAGCATTTGAACACTTTTATTTATATTTTAAAACAATGTAAATTATTGTAGGACAAAGGTAAACCAAAAAAACATTTAGTTTTAATTTTTAAATGTTATTAGTGCAGTATGATTTTCACAGCTCTCTTTACAGGGCTGCTTGTTGTCTACAAACGAGCCGAGCAACCATGAAGAGCAAACGTAAACAAACAAATTCGTTAATAAATAAACTGATGCCATTTAAGTTTTTCTTGAGTTAAAAGATGGCGAAAGAAATAAAAACTTTTGCAACATTTTATTTTGTGTTCAAACTTAAACATATTCTTACTTAAATTTTAATTATTTTCCATGAAAATCATTAGCATTTCTTTGAAACAATTTTGTTGAAGAGCCTTACAAATTTAAAATTTATAGATTTGCGGTGATGTATCCACACTCTCCCGAGTATTCGTACTCCTTCAGGTAATTACCTACTCCTACTTCTTCCGCAAAAATAGAATGTTGTGTCTATGGCATGCCGGCATGGAGATTTGACTTTCCAACTTGTGTGAGTCACAGAACGGCTTGTTTTCACTGTATCGTTATCGAACATCGTTATTTTTTTAGTGTTTATTCAATCTCTACACACCCATATCTCTACAATGGGAAACAGGCATGATAGCTAAATAATATAGACGCACGCCGTTCGCAGATACATTTGATGCTGTGCAGTTACGTTTGCGGTCTATAAATATATATGCTCACAAGCACACAGATACAAGCGTTATGACAACACTCATTGAAATGGATTCGGTCAAAATATATGTTTGGTTGCCTACCAATATGCTCGGGTAAATACATACATACAGACTTTGTGGAAAAAACCCCAAATTCAATTAGAGGTAATTAAAAACAAAATTTATGTTGAAATTTCAGTGATAATTTTTCACGACAAAAATACTGCTTTTCTTTCTATAAGGAAGTAAAAGTGGCTACTCCTTATGTCATCAGAAAAGGGTAAAAAATTAATTTGAAGGAATTTTCCGGGTAACCCGAGGTGGAATGAGCCCCAATTACCTTGGATTTTCAAGCTCTATTGTACATAAAGAAGGTCTGTGCTCAGCAGTGTCTACTCACCATTCATTTGAAGTCGACACACACACTCAGGACAGGATTGATCTGAGGAAGACATGCTCTACTGAGATGGTGAAACGAAAAATCTCGAAGGGGCAGAACAACCAAAAGGCCCTGCTTGGGGCCAACGGGAGTTCCCCCGTGACCGCGGCGTCCCTTCCCCTTCACGCCGGCAGTAATTCCAGCCAAGACATGACGAAGAATGATGACTCGCAATGCCATTGCTCGTTTACATCAGCATACTCCGACGATGAGATGGAAGACTACCCAACACTCGAAGCCACATACAAGGATTTAGGCATCGCATGGTCAGGAATAGGTGAGACTGTTAACAAGTCATGATATGCAATTTTTGAAGGACTTAAAACAAAAACTCGTAACTGCAGGAAATAGGATAAAAAGTTTCTTACGACGAAATCGCCAAAGGAGATGCGGGTACTACTGAAGAGAGTCATGTTCAGACACATGCATAACCCAGAAAATATTACTACAGCAGCACCAGGAGGCAGAGATCCTGCTCAAGAAGGTCGCCCATTTGGAAGAGGAAAACAAGATCCTTCACCAAAAGCTGAGCGGCGCCTCTAGCCAAAAGAAAAGAAAACCGGTCGTGCTTATCAACGCTGCCAATCCTAAGACCGTTATCGAGGAAATCAAGAAAAAGAACCCTGAAGAGGATTTTCATCAGGGAGGAGGATCATTACCCCCTCTTCCGAAAATGGCCAAGTTGAAGTGGAGAACTACGCTAAAGATCATGCTATCGACTTCCACACCCCAACCATCGCCTATATCCCTCCAACCCGTGTCGTAGTTAAAGGACTCCCATCTGACATTGGCCAGGAGGATATCAAATCTGCATTCTGGCAACTTCAGCAAGACATGATTCACGTACTCCAATTCATCAACCGGAAAGGCCCTCTCCCCATCTTCTGCGTACATCTCAGGAAACTCGAAAGCAGAGAAGAGGACATTTTTTTACGAAAAGAATGAAAGTCGGGGATTTCATCGCCCATCTGGAGAAGTTGCATACCCGTCGTGGCCCACTCCAATGTTTCCGTTGCCAAAGGTAGGGGCACTGCTCCTACACCTACATCACGGAAAGGTGCGTCTTCTGCGCCGGCCCTCACCGACTGCAAGACTGCCCCAATAAAGAAAAAGGTCCCTTCTGCACCAACTGCGGATTGGCTCATCCCGCCAGAACTCTCGACTGCCCTTGGTGCCCCCAGATGAAGATGCGCTCCTGCCTGACTTCCGTACGCAACCCTGGGGAGAAAAGCTCCCCTATCCCTAAGAATGACTTGGTACTGATGCAGCTTGGCTGCTCCCTTCGGGCGCTTGACTCCCTCCTCCGGTGAGAAATGCTCACTAACTTACTGCCCCGTTCGCGGGGACGCAATGTAGCTTCGGCGTTTTGCGTTATACAAAGATTTACTTCCTTCAGTTTTGGGGTAAAAGAGCTCGGCTCTGTAGGCAAATTCAAAGACTGACCAACCGACCAGCAGTGTCTAAATCTGTCTTGTTAATATTTTTCCGACCGTTGTTAGAAGTTCCTGAAATAACTGTTGCACATTCCTGTTGGCTTACAACAGCAAGCTAAACTCTTTAGTGTTTTCATTATTGGTATAAAAGTAATATTAATCTGATTGCTTTGAAATTGTATTTATTGTATTCTTTAAACTTAATATAATTTTTTTTTTACATTCTTTTTAAAATTAAAGTATATTTTCCCCCAATTGGGGGAACTAAGTGTCCTGTTTGCATTTAGTTGTTGCTTTTTAATCTATTGTTGCTAAATGTCACAATGTTGTATGTAATCTCAGTATTGTATGAGATTACCCTAAGCACCACCTTGTTTTTTATTATATTTGGGATTATATAACCGCTTTGCATTTGAATCCATCTTCTTCAAATCTTAAAATACAATAGTAAAAATCATATACTTAGGCAGGGTAAAATAGGAATTGTTTTGTGAGATGCATTAAAACTGTAACCTTTTGTGTTATTTGCATAAGCTTTATCCTTGTCATTAGTATAGTAAGCTGGCGGTTTTTGGGCAGGCGGTAACAGTTGGTCAATGCCGGCTTTCATTGCCTTAGCCGGCTGAAGCCGGTCTCAACCGTCTTGGTCTTAAGACGGTTAAAGCCGGTCGTTACCATCTGAGATAAAGACGGTCAAAGCCGGCATTGACCGTCTTTTGCCGCCTGTCCAAAAACCGCCTTTAAGGCGGTAAAAGCTGGTCATTTTCACTAGGGTACGTGCCTGGCGTACAAGTTATTATTTAGAGGGTTCGGTCATTAGTCAGGCAGAAAACTTTATTAATCTGCGTATCTTAATAAATCAGGATTTCAAGTTCAGTCAACAGTGCAGCATTGCAAGTAACAAAGCCAACAGAATGTTTGGGTTTATCAATAAACTATTTCAAACAAATCTAAGAAGGTTCTTTTGCCTTTATATAGGAGTTTAGTAAGACCTCATTTGGAGTATGCTGTTCGGTTTCTCCTTATCTTGGTTAGGAAAGATATTTCTGTGTTGGAAAGGGTTCAAAGAAGGATTACTAGACTAGTAAGAGAACTTTCAGATTTATACTATGATAACAGACTTGATAGGCTTAATCTGTATAGCCTGGAGCAAAGGAGAGTCAGAGGGGGCATGATTCAGTTGTTTAAATTTATCAAAATGAATGATGTTAACGGGTTAAATTTTCTCACAGAAAGCAAGACAAGGGGACATTGTTTTCAGCTGTTCAAATCTCAGGCTAACCTGGAAATCAGGAAAAATTACTTCTTTATAGTAAGGTCGTGGACTCTTGGAACAGCTTACGGAAGAGGTGATAATGAGCAAGGCGGTGGATAGCTTTAAGAGGGCCATTGATCTTCATTGGGTACTTATAAACTGACTAGGACCAACCTCACTGGGCCCAGAGCCTGTCGCTGGTCGTCACATTTGTATTTGTCAGACAAAATTTGGCGAATAAGGAAATTTTTTGGAGGTCACAGTTACCTCTCATAGAAGCACACCTGCTCTCCACGATTTAAAAAAAAAAAAAAAAAAAAAAAAAAAACACGTTCTGATCATAGTCATTTTTCAATAGAACCCTTGAAAGTTGACTACAGTGCCCTATTTCAGTTTACATTGGTCTACCTCAGACCACATTATATCAAGAACTTTTGTAACAAAAATTTCTGATGAATATCATTCATAATTGTATCTTAACCTTTTATTTGTTTTATTGAAAATGAAAAAAAAAAAAAAAATCGTTTAAATAAGTTTGGTTGTAGAAGAAAACTTGTGCAGTGGCTAGAAAATATATAAAATTGCTCTTTAAACGAGCTGATCTGTACATCACATAACTTCCTTTTACACCAATTTAAAGTTATTTCCCCATTATTGGCAATTTTAATGTGATTCAATAGTTAACTCTCTAAATATCACCAACAGTGGCCAAATTGAAACCAGATTTTAAAAAAAATCCCCAAATTTGGCACCAAGTTGGCGACCAAAATCTTGGCGATATATTGCTAAGTGTTTGCATAAATTATAACACCACTTGAGTTTACATCGAAATTAACAATGATTTCCCCCCAAAAAGGGGCAAAAGATCCCTTTTGAAACACCCGAATGCAACCAAAAGGGGAGGTGCACAACTAGACCCCACTAGGAGTCTACGTACCAAATTTCAACTTTTTAGGACATAACGTTCTTGAGTTATGCGACATACATAGGCACATACGGACGTCATGAGAAAAGTCGTTGTAATTAACTCGAGGAATGTCAAAATGGATATTTCGGGTGTCTATACGTTCTTAGGCACTTATCCATGTGTAGTCGGGTTGAAAAAAAAACTCAACGTTAATTCGGGGGTGAGCAAAATGGAAATTAAGGCCGAATTTTGAGTGAAAATTTTTTCGCGAATACAATACTTCCTTTTTTGTAAAAGGAAATAAAAATTGCAAAACTATTAAATAAAATATTGGCGGGTAGTATTCATGATTTAAAATGAAGATAGCAGCAAAGGACATTTTAATGACTATTTCTCAAAATGAGTCGCATAATGTGATTTTTTAGTTAAGACTTTAAAAGAGGAATGGCAGTGTCTGATAAGAATACAGTAGACCGTCGTTTTACTCAGGGGTTACGTTCCACGGAAATGCCGCGTAAATCGAAACCGGGGGCCGTGGTAGCCCGATCGGTAGGGTGTCGGATTCGGGGCCGGAGGGTCCTGAGTTCGAACCTCGATGGTCGAAGATCCACCGTCGTCATTAAAGGGGACTGGGCGACGTTAAATATGCTCGTGGTCTCAATGTCCTCCAAGTGAAACGATACCTCTGGGGGTGCTAGCACCAGGTAGCTATTAGCTCCTGGACTAGTTTTAAATTCTCATTAACTGTTCAATCCGGTGATGGTGCTGCCATCTATCGGTATATAAAATAATGGAGGCAAGGCACTTAGTATGCAGTCCTCGACATAAATACAGTTGTGACTCTGAATAGGAATAGGAATAGGTTACGTTCTACGGAAATGCCGCGTAAATTGAGCAATGAGCCTAATAGTAATGTTAAAATAGGAATTAGGTTCCGTAGATAAAAAAAAATACTTCATTCCTGTGATGACTAATTGTATAATAACAGGGGTGATTGTGAGTTCATCAAAAAATACCTGAAAGTTTCAAAGCGAGAACGGGGGGGGGGGGTAATCAGTGGCCCCCTATTACTTAAGTGCACCTTTGCCATAGTTTTAAATAGTTCTGAGTCAAAATATTGCGTGCACATTTAAATAAATTTTTTAATGAATTACAAAGTTAATTTTGAGCTGGTGTTATACAAATTATTTTGACATTTGTCCATCTTAAGGCTCTTGCAGGTATATTTGATGAGCATTATATAATTTAAAATAAATTGCGGAGGTAGGGAGACAAAAGCATAACGAAAAAAGAACATAATTCCGGTATTTTCAGACATGAAAATACCGGAAATTCGGTAAAATACCGGACCACAATCGCCCCTGATAATAAGTTTAATGTGTACTTCTATCGATTTTCAGGCACAACATGCATAAAGAAAACAAACTAATTTCGTGTTCTGTTTATAAAGAGGAGCTGGCTATGATAGTCTTTTGGAAGTCATTAAGAATTTTTCTCTGTAATTCTTTGCAGAGCACAACGCATCCATGATCACTTGCGTCATTTCCATGATAGAATCTTCCTTCACTAACAAATCAGAAAGATCATTTCTATTGCCTAGGAATGGCTCAAAATTTTCAATGTGAACGTTTTTGGTTGTGTGTCACCGAAGTCGCTATCCTCGTTGGTTTTGGCCTCCCTTGTCACTTCTAAAAGCTCTTCTTCCAGTGCGTTCTGAACTGTATGAGTTTAATAACTTTACTTCTGGAAAGAACTAATCGCATAAAATGTCTCCAGGGGCCCCAAGTTCGGTTATTAGCACGCCAAAGTGCATTTGATTACGCTTAATCTGCAATCTTCAAGAGTTAGGATTTTGAAAGAGGGGAAATTTTTGTCTGTTTGCATTGCCGTATCAGAGTAAAACCGAAACTCATCCGCGTAAAATAAAACAAAGGCGTCAAACCTTAAACCGCGTAAAACGAGTCTACTGTATTTTCTCCTTTCACATATAGGAAATAATTAGCGATACTTCACATGCAGATTTCTTCATTTACACCCACTATTGTGTTATTTTTCTATTAACTTTAATTTTGTAGCAGTTTTTTTAAATAAAAAAGGAACATTCTGTAAGAAAAAAGTACTAGAAAATGTAGTTCATTTAGAATGCTTTACATATTTCATTGTTTTTAAAACAATGGACAAGGACAAGTGCAGCAAAAGAGCAGATAGAACTTATACTTTTGGGAAAAAAATAAGACTGTATAGCATTATTTATAAAGATATTTTTAGCAAATATTTCAGAGAGAAAAATGTTTTGTGTTCTGTGAGAAAACGAGTATTTCCCTTTGGATTTTCAAAAAAAAAAAAAAAAAATTAATTGCAATTTAAGTTACAAGAGTATTATTTTAGTTCTGTACTTCAGAGCCAGAAGGACTAAGTATATATAATATTACGATAATTTTATAGGACAGAGGAAAACTTTTTCTGGCACATGCAAAGGATGGGACACGCACTCTTTTAACCCGGATAAAAATTTGAAAAGAATTTTCTTTAAAGAATTACGTGTTCACATGGCTCGATACAGAATAGGCTTCTACATACAATGCACTAATAAACGGAAAATTACAATTTTTGGATTTACATCAGTCTGGCTCTGGGGTACAGAGTTTACACAATACTAATGTGACCAGATTTTTTCAAGCTAAAAAACAGGACAAATGACGGGATGGGGGGGGGGGGGGTCCACAGGCTTAATATTTTACGTAACAGAAAAATGCCAAGAAATAACTCAAATGTACCAATAAACAACTCAAGTTGAAAATAATTTAATAGTATCGATGTAAAGAATATTGCATCACACAACAAATTTATTAATCAAAATTATTATTTTCAGTTGTAATTGCAGCGTATTAAACAATAAAGAATAACATTTACATGACGTTCTTACGTTTACTGACAGCAAAAAATCTAGATTGTATGTTATATTTCTTGTGTGACGGAATTTAAACAAAAAAAGCGGGATTTTTCCGACAAAGCGGGACATTCCCGCAGCGGGACAGTAAGACATAAAGCGGGACTGTCCCGCCAAAAGCGGAACGTCTGGTCACATTACACAATACAAATTTTAAAAATAGTACAAGAAACTCCCCTCCCACTCCAAAATAGAAAGGGGGGGGGGGGTGATCAGACTGGGCCCAGCTGAAAAAAAAAAAAAAAAAACTATATAAGTGGAGCGGTTATTATTTTTTTTTTTAGAATTTACTGCATGTTTAGTTGTCACTCCCAAGATCAGAAATCAACATCCTCCTTATTGCATAGTTGAGCTCTTCTATGTAGGTATTTCTTAAAGCTCTTTGTGGACACGGAAATGTCATTTTATTCCTTTTGTTACTTTTAGAAGTCTTAAAAATTTAAATTGCATATGAATTCAACAATTTATTAAGTTTTAAAAAATACTAGGCAAACCGAAGCAAAGAATTATTTTAATCAATTTTTAGTTTTTCCTTTGATGTAAAAAATTCTTTGGGATCTTTTTATTGATAGCAGGCTAAATACGAAGTGAAAATGTTAAATTACAATACAATAATTACACAAAATTAACCAAAAACAGCCCACTTGTATGACTACACCACATTCCTTAAATTGTAACCATACTTGAACATATGACTTATTCCCTGTATCTCTACAAGCAATATTTATTAGCGACTTAATTACCAATTAAATACTGTTCTCATTTTTCGCTTCTCTAATTGTTATTTCTTTTTCCATGTTTTAAGTCATTAGTTGTTAAGGACCACTCCACAAGAAATTGCTGGTAGTGCAAAATGTATTTCACGAATACAACTAGCATTTTTTAAGGAGTTCTTTATTCAGACATTGTTTTCTGAACAGAAGCAACTGTTTACTTCTGAAACGGTGATACCAATGCAACGAAATATCCGTTTTAGCGAAATATTCAGTCCCGATTTACTTGCCATAACATTGCTCTAATTCCATTACAACGAAAACTTTGCGGTCAGTTGGAGTTCGTTGTAACCGGATTTCACTGTATTTTAGAAACAATTTTTTGATAATATTTCATACAAATATCCAACTGCTTTTAATTTTAAATTTGATTTTTTTCTATAAATTATTTAAAATTTATATTTGAGTAAAAAATAGAAGCATGATTCAAAAATTATATGTATTAAATTTTTTTGAGGTAAAAATTATTTAGGATTATTTAGTCTTAGATTTAAATACAGTAAATCCTGTAAAGTTTACCGCTTTTGTAAGGGACATAACAAATCCTATATCATCATAGGCGTGCGCACGAGGGTCACCAGGGGTACTGTAGTACTCCCATTAGCTCATAGAAATGAAAGTAATGAACGAAAGTGGCTAAAATTTTACATTATGAGGTTCATTAATTTCTTACCTCATAGGATTTAAAAATGCTTTTTTACTCACAATGTTAGAAAATTTCCCTTAAGCGAGCAATTAGGGGAGCCTTTCCAAGCCTAATTTCAACCTCCTGGTACAGTGGAACCCCATTTCTGAAGCCCTGTGCAAGCCTATGTATATCATAAAGATGAACATCTATATGTGGACCACCTAAGTTGAGCAAAGTAGTGGATCGCAAGTGATCAATTTACACAGGTTTCAATGAATCATAAAATTAGAACACATTTCTACTAGTGCAGAGATTGAACATTAAAACCCTGACAATGAGACAATAGGATATAAAACACAATATATGAACACGATACTTTTACATAAAAAATAAATATTTATTGTAAACAATTTATAAAATTACAAGAAACAGTACTTTTTACATTGAACACTTCGGCGCTGTACAAAACATGAGCATGACTGCACGAGAAATTCCCCTGGGAAAACTATGCAGAAATCAAATAAGAAAATAAAAGATACTTTAGTTCATATTTGGCAACACTGGGATGGAAAATAAAGCATGTTATGGTCCAGGGATAGTGGTACAGCCTGGTTTTTAAAATTTAACACAACACAATCTTTTTACATTTTGAGCAGATTCAATCTGATGGTAAAACCCTCGATGAAAAAAGGGGAAGGGTAGTTTGGCACAACCTAACAAATCAACAATGCCAGAAAGACTAGATGTAGACATTTAAAGAGAGGGGGGGGGGGAATTCTATCATGAATTAGTTTTATCTACGAGTGAAGGGGTCTGAGCTGAAACTGCTGGCAGAACGTAATCTGTTCCTTTGACAGACACGCCCAACTTCGTGCACTCTGCTTTCAAATTACATATAAGCTCTTCTCGTTTCATCACAGATTTTTTCAAAGTTTTAAAGTGATTAACCGACTTCTGATACAGCTGAGAATTAGTTTTCATCATTTCCCTAGTTTCCATCCATTCTTCCTTAAGCCGTTGTGCTTTTAATTTCATTTTCAAGAATGCGGCTTTTTTCATTAGGCATTCCTTCCTTTCATTAGCCATCAAATTTTTTTCTTTCATATAATTCGACAAAGCAATCGACAGTTTCTTTTCCTTTAATTTCAGCTGGTAGTTAGTCAAGTGCGAAAAATCCTTTCCGTTTACCAAGGCTTGCTCACCATCACTTGCATTCAGAATTTTTTTGTATAGGTTATACTGCTCTTGTTGTGCTTTCGACAAATAAGAAACATTAGTATTTTCTGCACCTGTTTTCGATTGGTCGGATTTTATCCTGGCACTACAAATCAAAGCTTCCAAACTCGAAACACTAGGTGCTGCAACAGGGCCATTATTTTCCACCTCTGCATCGGATTCGTCTGAAGATGATTCATCAGCTAACGAGATAACGATTCTATTCTGCGGCATGTGAACGGTATTATCAGGCTGTGCCTTTGGGGGACATATCACTTTTGCATCGACTTTCTTAGCTGGTAATGCCACAGGTTTAGATTTTTGACTCAGTAATGGAAGTTTGTTGATTTGCTTTGGTTTAGAAATACACTTCTCAATTTTATTGTTATCCTTCAACATTTCTTTTGGCTTAGAAATACATTTCTCAATTTTCTTGTTATCCTTCATTTCTTTTGGCTTAGAAATAATTTTCTCAATTTTCTTGCTGTTTTTCAAAATTTCTTTTTTAACTAAAGCATCATCCCGATCCTTTCTCAGTTGAGAATTCAGGTTTGCAAGCAACATAGCTCTCAAAAGCTCCTCTTCAAACTCTTCATCTAACTTAGTAGCAGGGAGATGTTTCGTGTCTCCTGCTTCTTCGAGGAAATCCTTTTTACAGTCATCGGGAGCCACGGGTTTCGTATCAATAACAAACATGTCGTCCATAGTGTCTACTGAACCAATATTATCATCGAGTTCCATATCAACAATTTCATAGTTATCGGTAACAGGTTGTACGTCGATCGGAGGAGTTTGAATTGCATCAACACTGCAAATCTGCACATTTTTTTCAGTTTCATTTTCAGAGAGCAATTTTTTAGCACAAGTAGCTAGAGCTATTCTTCTGAGTTCATCTTCATCTTCACTTTCCTCCGCTTTACGTTCACTTTCCACATTAAGCGGAGTGTCATTCGAAGCATTTAAAATCTTTTTCAGTTTTCCATTTTCATTGACAAGTTTATCTGAACCAACAAGCGCTGCACTTTGTACCGAAGCATTCAAATTGCAACTTGGAATACTATTACTTTCCAAACTCCCATTCTTTTTCAATTCATTAAAAGATTTGTCATAACTATCCGGCAATTTTGGACTGTCGACCACGTTTAATGAACTACATTTACGTATAGCAGTATGCAATACTGATCTATCTACGTTTTTATCACTATCTTTTGATGTTTTTAAGTTACTACTTATTTCTGAAAATAAAGTACTATAAAATTTCGGGTTTCTTACATTTGAATGAGATTTAGTTCGGGCATTTTTTTTTACAGAATTACTGATTGGGTCTTGCTTAGAGCATATTTTCAGCTTTTTATGACCCTTTAGTTTCACTGAAGACATTTTCAATGTTGCCTTTTTCACGTGGTGATGAGAATATTTACATTTCCTTTTATGCTTACTATGCAATTTCTTATTTTTTTCTAGAACATAACGGCGTGGGAGCGATTTTCGTTTTGAACAGAAAGCTTTACTAGGAACATCCGAGTCTGATGAAGCACTGACAATTTCACCCTCTTCTATATCATCACACACTGAATTAAGATTCATTTGTTTTAAATTTTAGGTAGAGTAAAGTATTTTAAAAAAATAAAATTAGTTAATGTACTAAGTACAGGAAGGGGAAATCTTTTTTTAGGCAAAATATAAATCTTATACCAACAAAAATATTACACTGTCACAACCACAAATTCAGAATCTTCAAGTGGTAGCCTGAAAAGAAAAAAACAAAAATACTTTTATTTTGCATTTAACTAAAAGAAAATTGAAATATTTTTAGGTAGAGATGCACTGAAAACCATATTTCACTGAATACTGAATATCTGGTTAATTTTTAACATTAATATTTGTATTTTTATTTCATGCCAGTTTAAAACACTATACCTGTTTTGTGAAATGTAAATGCTTTTCATTTGAAATACTTAAGTTATTCTTTACATTTAAAGTATAATCGTTAATTTAAAATAAATTAGCTTAACAGCAAATTAACATAATAAATGACAAATTTGTTTTTGGTTTATCTGAAACTCTGCATAACTTCATAATTAGCTTCTTCTTTAATACATGATTTAATCACAGATAATCAAGGTAACATGTTACATGATAAGTAAACAATCTTATAGAACCCTTAATGTTACAGCACTATAATTCACCATTATGAAACTTGGACTACAATGATTAGTTGTAATTAAAGTGTGTTTAAACAATATTTAATATAATGTAAATTTTGGAAATAAAATACTGCAAAATTTAATACTTTAGTGTTCCTTTTGTATATTATTATAAATCACCTTTTTTAATAATTTGATATGGTGACAATTTTTTTTCCTCTGCATATTTTTAAAAAATAGAATTTTGTTGACTTGCAACACTTATGGATACTTAATGCTATGGTTTTTTTTTTTTTTCCTAGTTCTGTCTTCAAATGAGTTTGCTATAAAGGTTTTTATTATGTCATAAGATTTAAGAAAAATTGAAAAGTAACAAAATTTAAATTTAGCATCAGCGTACTTTTTTTTTACATTAAAATTACTTTGAATGTTGCAATTAGAGATGCACAGAATACGGAATCTTCAGTTAGAATTAAACTGAATATTTGGTTAAAAATTTTAAACTGCAATATATTTTTTTTTCAATGCCAATTTAATATAACATATGTATCTAGTCTTTGTCTTCTGTGCAGTGTAAATGCATTTCCATTTAACTCCTTACATTTATCCACATTGAGTTTTAATTATTAATTTAAAATAAATAAAAAATTTTAAAAAAATCATTCCAAAGGCAAAATTAAATTAATTAAGTTTTTATTGGTTAATTTGGCTTATGTAAGTTAGCAATTCTGTAAAAATTGATATTTAATAATCATTGTAACAGGCTATGTTTTCATGTATTAAATAAAGAATCTTGGATTTACCTTACACACAAATACAAACCCAAATTGTTTAAAGTACCATTTCAATTTACTCAAAAGTTTTTTCTAAACACTGTTGCTTATGGTGTAAAACTTTGAAAATTAAAATATTTCAAGATTTAACATCCAAGTGTTTTATTTATGTATTATCAATCACCTTCTTAAGTATTTGCAAAATGATAAAGTTTTTTTTTTCAGCTGTGTATTTTGTAAAAAAAAATTAAAAGAAAAGAAAAGCAGTTACTTGACTTTACATATTAATGAACACTTGTATTGTGAGGTTTCTTCCGGTTTTCTCTCTCATATTCAAATGTGAGTTAGTAATAGAAGTGGGTGATGCAATGTCATAACATAAATGAAAAATTAAAAAGCAACAACATTTAAATTTAACATTCAAATGTTTACAATTAAATTACTTTGTTTTTACATTAAAAACTTTTTGAATGCGATAATATTAGTAAGTAATAGCTATAGTAAGGTAAAAATATAAAGTATCTGCACACACAGCTCAAAGCTGTCTGCAGGAATGAAAAATCAACATGCAGTGGGTAGGTAAAGTTTTTAGTAAGAAAATGCCTTTTGCTTTTAATCATTAAAAGCAAAAGGCCTAATATTCCTGAAAGTAATAATGCACATTTTTCATTCATTTATCTTCAAATATTGAAGATAATGATATCCATAATAAACACTAATTAACAATTTTCAGGCAAATGTATCTGCACAGCATCAAATGTATTCATGCATTGTGTGCGTCTATATTATCTAGCTATGGTACTAGCTTGAATTACTATTGAATTATTGTGTACTATACTATAACTTTAATTCATTATATAAAAAACCAGCACACGCACCGAACATTTCGGTGCATCTCTAGTGATAATATTAGTTGTACTATGGTACCATAATACAATTTTTAGTTCCACTCCAAAAAAAAATGCGTTGTTTGTTTACCAATCGTAGAAAATCCACCATTCGGTTGATGAATATTGAAGTATTCGGCCAAACTGAATATTGGGTTTGCCTGCCGAATAGGCAGTTCGCCAAATTCAAACCAAACTTTTGGTGCGTCTTTAGCATCATAAGTTGTGACAGCATAAAACAATGTAATAAGAAGTGATTAAAAAAGCATTGATTAAAATAAAGTTAATCATGTGAGGAACCTAGACAACTGTCAGATCAGTCATGAGGCGGGGAGGGGGGCTGGGCTTTCAGAAACATAATGTATCTGTATATATGTGCATGTAAATAATGATTTTAACATAATATATACCAAGTACTTACCTTTTGCTTACAAAAGTTTTTTATACATTTTAAAAGCGAGGCCTTTTCGTTTGCTGCTCCATAAAGAACCATTTACAGTAGAACTTTGATTTAACGATACTCGATTTCAGGGCCGTAACCAGACTTTCGTTTCGGAGAGGGTTTTACCAAACACATTTTTTGAAACATTTATATTGTATATCAAATTTGGTTTTATGTGTATTCTATTGATTTTTGTTACAATAGATTATCTAAATGGAGGGAGGGGATATTCTTACAAAATGCCATATTATTACAAATGAATGAATTTCTCAATAACTATCATAAACACACAATAAGTTTACAATTTTTTGGTCATACTAATTTCATTTCACAAATAAAATTGAAATAATAATAACAACATTGTTTTTGTCACCAAAATATAAATAAATAAAATAAACAAATAGCAAGGGAGTAGAAAAATGAGCAAGGGAGTAGATAGTTTTAAGAGGGCCATTGATCTTCACTAGGGATTGTAAATTGACTAGGTCCAGTCTAGTTGGGTCAAGAGCAAGTTGCTGGTTGTCACTTTTATATTTATAAATAATGGAAAGCATTTCTTAGGATGAAAAATTTCGGAAGAGGTTTGAATCCTATAAACCACCTCCTTGCAAACGATCCTGCTCAATTTAACAATTTCCTCAATTTAATAATACAGTTCACTGGTCTGGATTTTAATGTATTATGTGTCTATGCTCCTTGATTTAACGATAACTTTTCCCATTCATTTGACAATCGTTACATCGAGGTTATACTGTATTTTCTTTTTTGCCCAAACATTAGCAAACTACTGTTTGAAAACAGGTTCGAGTTCTCCATCTTTCCCAATAAGTCTTCACTTGTCTCATGCGGGCTGATAATGCAATTTCTTATATAAATAGATCTTAAATAATAACACCTTTTTTCATGGAGCCTTTGGTTTTCTTCATTAGTACATTTTGAATGCAACATGCTGCAAGTGGTTTACCAGCAACAAAAATGGAAATGATTTCCAATCAAATTTATTTTCTTCAAAAATGAACATAAAATTTTGAAACTTGAATTTCAATTTGGTGAGTGATACTTATTTTATTATTACAAATGTAGTTAATATTAGGCTATTTGGATATAGTTATATACTGACGTCAAGTTCAACAAATTTGTTGCAGTAGTTAGTTTGTTAACACAAGTTGAGAACCTTGTTTTGTTCACACATATATATAACATAGATGCAAAATGGCATAAGTGCCAACACCGCTTTTTGTGACTTGTTCCATAAAAATTTTATTTTAAGGTCATACACAAACAAATTGTTTTTTTTAATCTGCAACTAGCCATCAACTGCTGAATGGTTTACACCTTTGTTCCACCAAAGAAAAGTTTTGATGTAATCCAAGATTAGTGTCAAATTTCGCACCTAGTTTTTAAATCAAGATGTCAAATTGAAATGCGACTATTAACCACCTTAACTGACACTGTTAGGTTGCAATGTTTAGTAATCACAGTCAGGATGGAACATCACAATTTTCTTGCTGCTTGCATCCTTACTACCAAAGCCTGATTAACTAAAAGTAAGGCCCAAGGCCCACAATAATTTTGAGGCTCCTGAAGGCTATTATTTTTAAAAATGTGTATTTTTTGCATAGTTGTAATGTTATGCCTAATTTTTTAAGTAATTTGGGGCCCTTTAGGAAGAGGGGGCCTCAGGCTCAGGCCTAATAGGCCTGTGCGGTAATCAGGCCCTGCTTACTACTATGAATCTGAAAGGAAAAGAAAATCTTGCCACCTGTCATGTACTCAAGAACAAAATTTCTGCACATGCAGATGAAAAGGGCATTCTTTGGAGAATTCTTGATTTTATATTTCAGACTTTTTGCGGACTGAATGGGGAAAAAAATCAGAAATGTCAAAAACACAATAAACAAAAGCACATTACATTTAAAAAAAATATATATATGTATGTATTCGTATGCAAGTGTATGAATTTGCAACTTTAACAACATTATCTACAATGAAAATTAGCGGCAATTACTTAACCAAGTAGTTAACATTCTAAAATAAAAATTTCCTTATTTTTATTTGTCGAGTTGAATCCTTATTTTTGATTTAACTCAAGGATTTACCCTCATCTGACCATTCTTACCTATTTTAAATCTCGCTCCTTACTTAACCTGAAAAATTCAAATGTTTAATTAATAGCCAATGGACACTTTTCAGTAGAGGCTGTGGTGGCCTGATCGCTAAGGCATCTGACTCGTGACCGGAAGGTCCCAGGTTTGATCCTAGCTGGTTGAAGATAAACTGTCTTCATTAATGGTGACTGGGATAGGACACTAAATATGATTGTGGTCACAAAGTCCTCCAAGTCAAACATTACCTCTGGTGGTGCTGGTTCAGGGATTGCTCGGTTTCTGGTCTAGATCAAAAAAACAGAGCTGTCTTCAGAGTCCTATCCAACTGCTTAAATCACAAATAGTGATAGGCACGGTGGACCCTGGAGTGAAAAGTGAACACTTTTAAGTTAGTAACCGCTTTTATCATCATGGTTCGTTAACAAAATTGGAAAGGTTTTCCAAGGGGTATTCAAAGTCGGGAATAAAATGAGCTTTTCTACCACTAGTTAGTAATATTTGAGCAGTGAACTTCTTTACAACAACAAAGTAATAAGTGCTGATTTAGTTTGAGTGTATATAAAAGTTTCAGTATTAGACAACAATTTTTACGCTACACTATAGATGTCTCAAAATTGATCAATAGTATGGACAGTACTAAGGATCAGATTCATCTACCATAAACCTATTGACCTAAAACAATAAACATGCAATATTCAAAAAGTAAAGATGAATGTAGTACAATCAAAGTGTCACTTTTGAGTCTTTAATGTTCACAAATGGTATCTATTCCTTTGCTTTGAAGCTGCAGATTTGTCAAAATAACAACTCTGAAAGCTGTGGTCAATCATTTAATAACTTAAATCAAACTTAAAATAAACTGTTAAAATATAAAATAAACAGAGTTAACAGGGTATATGTCAAAAAGTAGCTTTTAACTTAAAATAAAAAAAATTACAAGATGCAAAAGGATTGAAATCTCAAACACTACATAAAAATACTAGCAGTATCCGCACCGCAATGCCTGTACTAAGAAGTTAAAGGAAGTCTGTTGAGCAAAAGAAATACCCCCCCTCCCCCCTTCTGATGTGAGATGATCATTTTTCTTCAACTTAAATGCGTACACACATTTTCAAAAGACCTATTAAAGGCTCTTTGGAATTTAAAACCCCTATTCACCAAAACACATAAAAATATTAACAGTAGCTTTAAAATGCAAAATAATTCTTCAACTGCGTAGTTCATGGCTTAACGCGCTAAGCAACCACGTTACCATAACCCTGCCCTTAAACGAGTAAAGTAGTTTTTTTTTCTGCAATTTAAAATGTTTCGCCAAATAAACAATACTATAATACAAACGTTATAATGAACAATCACAAATGAATAATACAACAAACGAAATTATTTGCTTATATAAGTAACTATCTACAACTATAAGAACAAAAACAAACATAAAAGAAATAAGGAAAATAAAACCCAATAGAAAAATCCTACAAAATCAAATTATGTACTGAACATCGCAAAAAAACACATTAAAAAATATATTCGTTGATCAAAACAGCGTAGCATGGGCATGGTTCCTAGCAGCTATCGACACTGTCAGCCAGCGCCCTCTTGAAGAGTTAACTTACCCCGCCATCTATTAGGAATTCATAGAACTAAACAATTAAGTAAACATTTAATTTGAAATTACAAATATTTTGGTCAATCTGATTTAAAAAATAGCCTATAGCTTTCCTCAATAAATGGACTATTCAACACAAAAAGAACTTTTCAATTCGAATCAGTAGTTTCTGAGATTAGCGCGTCCAAACAAACCCTCTTCACAGCTTCATAATATTAGTATAGACATAAATCTTCCCATTTTCATAAAATTTTTTATTACTGCTGCACTCTAATTAGTCATAGCGTGATGTTATATAGCCTTTAGCCTTCGCCAATGAATGGGTTATTTAACACAAAAAGAATTTTTCAATTTGAACCAATTGTTACTGAGATTAGCACATTCAAACTCTTCAGTTTTATGTTATTAGTTAATTATATTATTAGTTAATTAATAAGAAAAACAAGACAATGATACGAAGTATTTTTACAAATATTTTTTAGCATCGTTTAGGATTTTCTCTGAAACGTACCCTCAAGATCTGCCTCATGGTCGACTCGAACCTACGCCCACTGGATCGCGAAGTCAGAAAGTTCAGATCGAGCCACCATGGCTACAAAAATTCTTCGTTCCAAGCATTTTATATTATAATATACATTTTCCTGCTTTCATAAAAATTTTTATTAATGCTGCACTCCGATTAGTCATAGCGTGATGTTATATAGCCTATAGCCTTCCTCAATGAATGGACTATTCAACACAAAAAGAATTTTCCAATTCGAAACAGTAATTCCTGAGATTAGCGCGTTCAACCTCTACTGCTTCATATTATTAGTATAGATTAGGCAAAGGACAAGCTCGATGTTGACAAGTTTACAAAAATTACTTAAACAAGTTATCAATTGTAATAATTCAGTTAAGTGGAAGTCTAAAATAAGTCAATTGCTTTGATGCACTGAATTTAAGGCCGATTTTTCCACAAAAAAAAAAAAAAGTGTCCAAAATTATTAGAAGTTTACTGAAAAAAATTAATAAGTAATAAATAAATTGTTCTTTTTGAAAATATAAATAAAATTGGAGAAACTCTGCAAAAAAATAATTGATGAGGTTTTTTAAAAGTATACAAACCACGGAGTAGGAAGAAGGAGAGAAATGTCCTACGGGTTTGCTAGTGTAAAAGTGGCAACAATTGTTCACTTTTACCAGAGCGCGCTATCAGCGAACCGCTCCCGTCAATCGCAGTAGATCAATGTAAATGATGCTAAGTTTCTCATTTTTTTAGAGGCAGCTATTAAAACAAAAAAAGAAACAAACTACTGGAAGTTGGTTGTAATAAGGGGACAATATAGTGGACGATGTACGGCTTTCGTGCACAGGAAGTTAGCGCAGTATTTTGATGGAAAAATTTATTTTATTTTTCATCACCAACTTGCCGAATTCGTCTGCTATTAATATTGCGCTGTGCGATGTTTTATTTATTACGAGTTGGATTTTTTCTATTCCTGTAAATAATCGCCAAAATGAGAATGTAGTACAATTATTTACGTAAATACATTTTTTTTTAATTAGTTGTAAATTTCGTGACATGTTTCGAGAACTAATTAAAGCGAAATAATTTTTTGCTTTCACGACCTTTAACAGATAAAAATAAATGTTAATGTTCTATATTTACTTAACTTCAAGCTGATATTGATTATAAAAATTTTATTCATGTATTTACTCACTGCTTAGACATAATTATTATCATTGCTTTTTATTATTATTGAATTTTTTTCTACAACCAAATCGAAAAAAATCGGAAAACCTTTTTCATTTAAAAAATACCATGTACAATAAGAGTAAATTTTAATTTTTGAAAACTTGATTAATTTCAACAGAAAATCCCAAATATCTCAAAAAAGCGTTCCAAGGTATAATTTTTTTAATGTATAAGGTTTCTCGATTTTTTTTCCCATTTGGTTGTCGAAATAAATGCAATAATAAAAAAATAATGATAACAATTCTGTTTAAGCAGTGAGTAAATACATGAATAAAATTATTATAATCAATATCAGCTTGAAGTTAAGTAAATAGAACATTAACATTTATTTTTATCTGTTAAAGGTCGTGAAAGTAAAAGTTTATTTCGCTTTAATTAGTTCTCGAAACATGTCACAAAATTTACAACTAATTAAAAAAGTATTTACGTAATTAATTCTACTATATTCTCATTTCGTCAATTATTTACAGGAATAGAAACGTTCCAACTCATAAAAAAAAGAACATCGCACAGCGCAATATTAATAGCAGACGAATTCGGCAAGTTGGTGATGAAAAGTAAAATTAATTTTTCCATCAAAATATTGTGCGAACTTCCTGTGGACGAAAGCCGTACATCGTCCAATATATTAGCCCCTTATTACAACCAATTTCCAGTAGTATTTTTCTTTTTTTTTTCTTTAATAGCTGCCTCTAAATAAAATGAGAAACTTAGCATCATTTACATTGATCAGCTGCGATTGACGGGAGCGGTTCGCCTACAGCGCCCTCTAAAAAAGTGAACAATCGTTGCCACTTCTAAATAGGAAAGATTTATCTCCTCCCTTCTACCTCCCTGATACAAACCATGATCTTGAAATTTCAAGCCATCTTAGGGCACTAAGCTAAAAAAGCGTGAGTGAGGAAAAGTGTTGTTTGAAGAGGCCAGTTGCTGCATTGTACATGTATATTTGTGTAAAATAGAAATTTAAAATGTATATTGCTTTGATCATTAACTCTTGTAAAAAAAAATTAAAGCAAAACACAAAAAAGTAAAATATATATTTTTAAAATTTAAAAAAAAAAAAAAAAAAAAAACTGAAAAAAATTAAAACTGAGCAAATTTTAAAATGTTAATTTTACATATAAACAGTGAATATTTCAATTTTCTTTTTATAGGAAAAGTAGCAAATAATAGACAATTGTCTGATGTTAAGATACTAGTTTTATATGATATATTATTATTATTTTTAATGTTTCATTTTTATTTTTAATAATCAAAACCACACATCCATTCAAAACGATTTTTTGGAATTCACGAAAAAAGCGTTTCTAAATGACCTTTTCTTGAAAATATGTTTGTGTATAAATATAGATTGATTAGTTTCATTTATATTCTTAAGAGAAAGCTTTTAAACATAGAAAAAGAAATAAACCTGTAGTTAAATTTTTAAATTAGGATGTGTCTTCATTTAATTAAAATTGTAATGGACATATTAGTTTTTGAACGAAGAACCTAAAAACATTCAGACATAGCCATAACCTCAACAGTAAGGGGCCATTCATTAATTACGTAAGGATGATTTTGGCAATAGGGAAGTTGCAACCTATTAAATGTTCATATTTTGGCTATTGGATATTGTTAATTGACCCTCAAAACTAAAAAATTCACCATCGCCGAATTTTAAAACACCGTGGTTGATTTTTAATGAATTTTTAAAAATCCACACGCAAAAGTGCGCTCGTCTGAAACGTCACAAGCCTACGTCACAGGGCGCGAATGGGCAGCCTTCCGCCGAAGATCCCTTGTTTTCGCTAGGGACATTTTGAGCGCGCTGATATTTTTATTTTTTAGAAATTCAATAATCCTTTTGAACACACTATGGAGGCCGGATTCGTTAAAGCACAATCTAATTAATCTTCCTCAAATAATATCAATGGTGATATTCGAATATTTCCGAGAGGATGAGAGGTTTAATGTTCCAGAAACGCGAGGAGATAAGCCTTTTACGTTTCATCCTCGAAGTCGAATGCACGTTCTTCGATTTCTCCCATGACATGGGAACCGGTTCGCTAGCGTTTCTCTCCTATCGGACGTCACTTCCTATGCCATCTGACGTCACAGGCGCTTGAACTTTAAAAATTAATTTTAAAAAAAAATACTTATCGTATCGCAAAAATTTTTTCACTTATGATGTTCATACATGTTACTCTATCATATAAAAATAAAATTGAAAAATCGAAAACTTTCCTATTCTTTTACACCCCTCGCCCAAGTAAGGGTACGTAAGATTTTTCAACCCCTCCCCTATTCTTACGTAAGATTCCATTTCGTTTTTCAAAATAATAAAGTAACGAATCTTACATCACTGGAATCTGAATTAAATTCACTAAGTTATTAAATTAAACCTTTTATTGTAAAGAAATATTTACTAAAAAATTAGACAGGGGCAGATACAAAAAATCTTTTGGAGGGGGCCGGGAAAGCGAATAGCCCCCCCCCCCATTCATTGTTTCACAATAAAGTTTTCATGTCTTTATTTTTAAATGGTTTTCAGGTCAATAAATCTACTTCTAAATACATGAATAGTATGCACTAATATACTATGAATGTGGAAGGAAAACATCTTCAACGTTTCAAGCCAAAATCCAATTTAATGTCACTGAAATGCTATACAATGAGCGCATGAAATACACCGCCAGCTCAGTCATTCAGCCGAGGATTGCAGTTTCATTCTTATTAGCACTCATTAGCCAGGAATAGGAAGTGACTGAGCTGAGATGGAAAATCTCTTAAGGAAGCCAAGAGTGCCAAACAAACTAGTAGCTAATATTGAATTAGCACAAACCAGACGAGTGACCAAAGCAATGGTTCGGTTCAACTCGAAGATTAAAGGCAAGGCAGCATGGTATTTTCAGTAAGTTACTGCCCTGAAAAATTAAATTCCTTGCCTTGCCTTTAATATTCGAGTTGAACCGAACCATTGCTTCGGTCACTCGTATGGTTTGTGATAATTCAATATTAGCTACCAGTTTGTTTGGCACTCTTCGCTTCCTTATAGAGGTTTTCCAAATCCAGCTCAGTCACTTTCTATGCCGGGCTGATGAGTGCTAATAAGCACAAAACTGCAGTCCTCGGCCGGAATGACTGAACTGGAGGTGTATTTCATGCATTTCTGCCTTAGCCCTGACTATAGGGCGGTAACTTACTGAAAATATACAATGAGCGGTTTTAAATAGGAACATTAAGGACAAGGTTATTTAATAAACTCATACCTCATTTAAGTTTTTTAAAATTAATTTATATTTTAACTACAAAATATTATTTAAGAAAATCATTTGAAGAATTCAGAAACTATTTCTGTGTGAATTTCAAAGCAGTTGCTGATTTGTTCTAGCCATGACACAGTTGAAATAACATATTAATACTACATGCTGTTTCCTTTAATAATCATGGTTTTTCCAAGAAACTACCATATGATTTCCTTCATTTTGCATTTTTTTTAAGCTGAAAAAAAGAAATCTATTATTTCTCAAATAGCTTCCTAGTTAAAAATGACTTTTAGGTGCACTTACACATTTAAAAAAAAAAAGGTTATTTGTTGATTCTATCAAAGAAGAATTAGTAGACGAATGGTGGTAATACATTGCCTTGAATTCGAAACCAGCGAGTTAAATGTATTCTGCGGCCTCTAACTCCAGTATTACTTCTTTAGCAAACAAAAATGCTTTTATTCAAAATATACTGTGTGCTTTGTGTTCTTTTTAATAACTTATACAAAAAAATGCAAAAAAAAAGTCGATTGAAAACAATAAATTAAATAGTTAAATTATTACATCCTTTGGGGGGGGGGGGCACCCCCCCCCCCGGCAATATCCGCTACTGAATCTAGATTGAATTCAGTAAGTTCCTCGGCTGGAATTGACTGAGCTGGCGGTGTAATTCATGTATTTCTAGATTGAATGTTTTCTCAACATTTTTTTGTTATGTGCCTACTAATTAAAAATAGAACATGACATACAAAGTGTGATTCTTTCATTATATTTTACTTTCCATTTGTAAAACAAATAAAAAACAGCTCCTCCTAATACGTTTTTTCCTGCCAGATGAAAATGAAATACAATCCCTGCCTAGGTAGGCTTTCATTGATTTTTATCCTCCTAAATCATGCTGTATACCAGTACCTACCAGGGCTATTAAGTACTATTTCTTGCCCTAAAGCAGAGTAT
Source organism: Uloborus diversus (assembly GCF_026930045.1). Classification (NCBI taxonomy): domain Eukaryota; kingdom Metazoa; phylum Arthropoda; class Arachnida; order Araneae; family Uloboridae; genus Uloborus; species Uloborus diversus. The sequence goes on along the minus strand of NC_072732.1, from coordinate 21,499,799 downwards.
AGGTTTTCCTAGCATTTGAACTGGTTAAATGCAAATCTTTAATTCTGGCCACTTACATCCCTTTGCTTCTCACTGCCTCAAATGTTTTGCACTTCAATTCTATAACATTTCCGGGGCAGAGTCTCAATCCTCTTTCCCTAACTTTAACTTTAACAAATATTGTTTAAAATTGCCTTTTTTAAAATTCAATATTGAAAATTTCATAAGTGTGGAGTCCAGGGTTGGCAAGTTTCTGCCGAGGTGGTTAAAACCACTGGTAGAAACCGGTTAAAACCAGCACGGCAAAAACCACTTTCTGCCACATTTGCGGCAGAAACTGGCAAAAACTCACAAAATGAAAAAAAATTAAATTATTGACATGCAATAGGAAGTGCGCGGGAAAAATAATTATTAACCAAAGCACAATTTAATTACGATATTACCACAATTTAAAATGAAATACTACATTGTCTGGACCCTGCAGTTGCTTCTTAGAAAAGGTGGTCTCTAAAACCTAAGCAGTTTCTCAATCTAATATGTACAAATGAGAAACTCGAGAATATTCCTGAAACAGAACAGCTCGCAGGCAATGCATGAAGGAACAAGCAATCTTCGTGAAACTTTCATCTATTGTTTTTTTTCTTTTTTAACTAGTCCACCATGTAATAACTGGGGTAGTGGGAGAAATTCAACTGGAAAAATAAGTTTCGAGAAATAGGGCCAATTTGTTTTGCAAAGCTGTGACATTAGGTACAAAATCTATGTTAATATTGGCAAGTGAAATTTTGGCACTTTCTTCTTGAAGCGCATGATAATTTCGATCACAAACAATTTAGATGAAGCATATAAGTGAGCAAATTAAAATCAGAAATGCCTTTTAATTCTGTATGTCACTCCTCTTTCCTGATTTTTTGTCCTTTGTTAGATTAATCCAAACATTACGAGCATCTGCAGTTGAAAAGTTCTTTTCTCGAACTAAATCAAGGGCATTAGCATAGGATTTTATTTCTTTAAACGATAAAATGAAGTTTAATTCTTTAGTTTACTTAAACGAATATCATTTAGCAATCACTTAAAAGTATTGTGCGATAATTAAAGATGCTTTTACGTTTTTGCCGGTTTTAACCCCGTTTCTGCCACTGGCACGGCAAAAACTAGTTTCTGTTGGCAGAAAGCCAACCCTGGTAGAGTCCCTCATGGGAGGGGCAATAATTGCCCCTTGCAGGTCACATTACCGAAATCGGGGGGGGGGGGGGGCTCTTGGAGACGAAAAGGACATGTTTTTTTTATATTATAACAACCTTATGGACATTTTCTTTCACTGAAACTAAAAATACAAGGTTGTAAGAAACATTCTGTAACATTTGAATCGGCTGCTAACTCAATTTTTCTTGAAACTGGACATGTGTGGTTCTGATTGGCACCTCCTTAACTGCAAATTTCTTTGTTCCAAACTCAAAATTTTTTTCGACTATATTCTCATTCAACATCTAGTAGTTCTAAAAATTGCATAGCATTTATACGCGAAAGCGAGTATTACGATAATTTATACACTTTTGACTTGCCTTTTTGAGATGGTTTTTAACAGATTTTGTGGTCATTATCGTTTTGATTTAGTCGCCCTGAGGTCAGTAGAACCGCTGATTTTGCTCTTTAGGGTTTAGCTTCTTATTTCGGGTTTTGGCTCCGTAGCTTTCGTGGGAGCCAGACAACACTTTTAGAGTGAGGGGGCGGGGCATCTCTGATTTTATACTTCATAAAGTTCACTCCTCGTTTCGTGATGCAAAAATGCTTAATTTTATCAATCGTATTCAATCGTCATTGTCAATAATAAAAAATATGAGAATATAAGTTTTGGTAGGAACACAAAAAAAAATTAATTTGTGCCAGTATCTTAATGAAATAACATTAGAATGAGATTGTAAACATTGCTTATCTACAGACGTACTTTTGAGAAAGCCCCAACAAAATGCACTTGCCCTTAGTTTTAAAGTAACATAGTTAGATCACAAACATTGATGCTTTGCTAAATGAAAACTGTCGCTTGTTCTCCGCCATATTGCGAGTGGTATTCAAACAAAAAATATGAGAATTAAAAGCTGTTAAGAAACACTTAGAATTTACGAAACGACATACCTCAAATAGAATGTTTCAAGAAACAAAATCTACACCATTTTTTAATAAATTTAAAAAATGGGATAGCAAAATTTCACTAATTTCCGTCAAGAGCTCAGATTACTCGTATTCGTACGTAAATGACGTCAGAACGTCAGCTCAAGGCAGAACTTGATCCAGTAACTTAACTGTTGAAGGAGCAAAGTGTTTCCTACAAGGGATTCTAATTCAATATCAATATTAACTGTTACAAACTTATTAAAAAAGGTAATTGTATTGAAACAACTGAATAACTACACAGTAAAACGACCTCACTACACCTATAATACGTTCCACTGTACTGGATTAAAAAAATTGAGCCCCCAGATAGATTCGGTAATAGGAGGACATTCATAAAAAGCGATATAATTAGGATGCGGTAATAAAGAGATACAGTGATCAATTTGCACCCGTTAACTTGTTATTTAGATTATATTTACAGCGTATACAATTGCGTAAAGCAAGATATATCAACGTCAAAAAGCCTATGCTTGAAGTCTAACACTTAGCTTGCGTTCGACGAGCTCAACCGGTAGCTACCAGTTAACTGATCACGTAACCCACTAAACTATGTCGCGTGAAAAAGCAAATAAAAATGAATTTTCCTCAACTTGAAAAACCCCAACAAATTGCTTCTAGCGCTGTTTCTAGCGAGCATAGCGGGTTTTTATTTTCGCGCGGTAAAACCGAGTAAAACGTGTTTTAAAGCATTTTTCGCGAGCTTTCCAACCATACCCAGCTTGAAGAATTAAAATGCCTTTTTCGTGTAGAAAAAGCGGTTTATTCAGAGTCACAACTGACTACAACTGTATTTATGTCGAGGACTGCATACTAAGTGCCTTGCCTCCATTATTTTATATACCGATAGATGGCAGCACCATCACCGGATCGAACAGTTAATGAGAATTTAGAACTAGTCCAGGAGCTAATAGCTACCTGGTGCTAGCACCCCCAGAGGTATCGTTTCACTTGGAGGACATTGAGATCACGAGCATATTTAACGTCGCTCAGTCCCCTTTAATGACGACGGTGGGTCTTCGACCATCGAGGTTCGAACCGAGGACCCTCCGACCTCGAATCCGACACTCTACCGATCGGGCTACCACGGCCCCAAAAAGCGGTTTAAAAAATGAATTAAAACTTAATGTTTCACGCTTCCAAAATTGAAAAAGAAAAAATTAAAAATTTTGAGTTTCGCTAACGAAAAAACGCTTATAACTTTTTTTTCCTAGTGGATTTAGGTTATTGGACTTTGGGCGCCTTGACAATTTTTTCGTTAGGAGTGTTTTTTAAAGACCTTTCCAACCATATTAAATTCGAAAAAATTGGACCATCCATTCACGTAGAAAGAGCCCTTTAGGACAAAAATTCGTTTTTTTTAATTAATATCTTCGTTAATTAGCGCTCGATTTCAAAAAATTTTATTGATGACACTAAAACTCGGCAATAGGTACAGAACAAAAAAAGAATGAAGGAAATCGGTTCAAAAACAGAGGAGATATCGGTACCGAAAGATAACGGCTTGCCTATTAATACATAAAGATTATAATGCCACCTATAGTTACTTTCCGTCCCCAATATTTCGAGAGTCTTAAATTTTCTCTATTACGACGGGCTCGTGAAAATAAGTGCTTTTCAGTATTTAAATTGACCTTGGATAAATCACTTAAAGTGGATGGGGGCGGCAGATTTCAAATTTGCCTAGGGGCGGCATGAAGCTGAATTCGGCACTGAGCGAAACGGTGATTATAAATAAATACACTGTAAATACCATGTTTTTAGTTTTGTAATTACAGATTAGAAGGAGATTCTATGAGCTTGAATCTATTTTTTAATTATGAGAAATGTAAAAACCTCAATTATTTTGCTCTCTGGTTATTTGAGTGCATTTCATTCAATAATGCTAATTACTTATTCAAGTTTATTTTTTACCTTTTTTGGTTTTCGGGAACCGATAAAATCAAGTCAATCTGTTTGATGGATTTTGGGGTATGATATAGGAACGGGACTTTCGACCTTGGACCCTCCCCTTGAAAAATTCTTGCGTGCGCAACTACTTTCAACAATTGTAGTAAAATGTTTATAGTTCAAAACATTACTTTAGACTTACTTAATAGCTTTGAATACTAGAAAAGTTTTAGCACAGGTTCAATTGCAATTTAAAAAAAAAAACACCTTAACTGCATTTATCATATAACAGTCAGCAACTACACTAGGGTCGTTTTTCGTGGGCTATGCATTTAAAAATGGTTATAATAGTGATAACTCGATTACAACGTTAATATCTTCTAGCCTTTTCAATCGTCCTTGACCTTGATTTTGTAGAAAATTGGAACATGCTTAAAATTATATCTCTGGATTTCATATAATTCTTTTAGCCGGCACAATTTTTCTTTTCATCTATTCAATGTGGCAAATTTAAAAGAGAACTTGAGAAATAATTAAAGTAAACAGAAATGCCAATACAAAGATATTTTTGTTTTGAGAGAGAAGCAACATGAACGAAGAATAACCGTAGTATTCTTTGAGTGGGGACAAATCAACATATTAGCGACAAAACGCATTTAATAAAAGGAAAAGCAAACCTAAGGACAAAAGAAAAATAATTTAATTTTTGGAATACAATGAGGCTTATTGAAAGAAAAGCATGTTTATTTCTCTTTCAGAAGATTGGGAGTAGGTTACATGTGGTCCTGTCTGCTCCCCACAGTTAGTTTTTAAGTCTTTGCAATTCCCAGAACTTAACTCACTTGGAAATCACAGTGAAATATCAAATGATTTGGTTATAGTATAAAGTGTTATTAGGACGTGTGTGTGTGTGGGGGGGGGGGGGTATTTTCACCAGAACAAAAGTTTTGTTAATCTCTGTATTTCTGATAGAGAATATTGGAAAATTTATATGACTTCCACTAAAAGGAAAGCCATAGCTAAGGAGGGAAAGATTAACAATCAAGGAACTAGATATGGGTAAATTCTTAACAAATTTCTCAAGAATTTGACTTGGCAATGGTGCATTCAATATGGAAGAGTAAAGGAAAATCATAAGAGTTTCAGCTGAATGGCAGAAATGTAAAATAAAAAAGAGAGAGAGGAGATATTGATGCAGTATTACTGAAACAGTTGCAGATAAGTGTCAATGTCCCCATTAGTAGTCCTATCATAAGCAGAGCAGCTATCTCTGAAGCTACAGAACCATGGAAACTTTAGTTGCTCAAACAGCTCGATTGACAGCTTCAAAATATACCCCTCCCCTCCATTCCCAAATACCATTGTGTTACCATTGTATTAAAAATAAATAAATAAAAATTAATTTGAATTTTGACATCTGGAATTCAAATTATATTTTTTGCAATCATGAGTGTGTGTGTGTATGTAGGTGTGTGTTTGTGTCTGTGTGCAGGTATGAGTGTGTGGGTAGTTGTGTGTACGAGTGTTTGTGTATGTGTGTGTAGGCATATGTGTTTGTGTCTGTGTGCAGGCATGAGTGTGTGGGTAGTTGTGTGTAGGTTTCTGTATGTGTTTCTGTATATGTGTTTGTTTTAACGTGCAACATGCGTGTAACTGTAGGATACTGACGCAACCTGGAGATGGCTTTCGGTGGGGGGGGGGGGGGGGCTACAGAGGGTGCTGGTGGGAAAATAAAATCATAGCACATCAAAACAGTCAAATAAAAGCAATAAGCAATCTTGATTGCTCAAAAAAAAAAAAAAAAAGGCTAATAAATGGTTTTGAATTTCTGGCCTTGTGTGCTGTACCAAAAAAAAAAAGGCTAATGGAAGGGACAATCTAAAACTAGAGCTGTCCCCATAATAATATTTTGGACAACATTTCTTAAAATTTAGTTTTATAGTACATTTGCACACTGTAAGTCGAGTATGTTACCTGTACAGGCCCATGCTTTATGAGAGCACTGTTTGTAATTGGTTTGGTTAGTTACCTTTCACACCCCTCACCTATTTTTGAAAATAAATAAATAAATAAATAAATAAAATAAATAAATAAATAAAAAATTCACTTATTCACATTTAGGCACTAAGTCATCAACATACAAAATGTTCTGTCCATTTTCACTAACGTTTTTCAACTTGTCAATGAGCATACCTAACGATTTTGGAAAAACGACGCCTCTTGTGTGATTTATGGACTGTATTATAGCTTATTATAAACTTCTACAATGATTTTATGGTCAAAAATCATTGTTGCTAATATTCAAAAAGTAATGCAAAGTTAATATGCTGAATCGATTACTGAAGGGGAGTCAAGAAATCAAACCGGAGCTAAAATATGCAAAATCAGTCCTAAAAAAAGATCAGAGCTTAATCAAGATCAACAAGAATCAATTAAATTTTTCACAAGAATTTTATTTTTGCTCCATAATCAAGCATATACATTTTTCTAAAAATATTACAACATGAAAATATTTACTTTTTTCTACTTCATTGTCATTTAGATTTCATAGCTTTGAATCACACAATTTCATATGCAAATATCAATAAAATGAACGATCAGAGCAAATATGAAAACCATTTTCTATACAAAGGAGTTCACACAAAACCAGAATGAATACAAACCAACTTATCAAAGCACAAATTACTTAAGTTCTTGATGAACTCAGAACATGCAGAAATGAAGAATAGTTTGAATGTGAACGAAGTATCAGGTACAATTAAATAGTTAAAACAGCAATTTATTTTGGAACAACATTGTTCATCTAGTTTTTTCAAATGATTTTTTGAATCAGAATTCATAATAAAATATACAATGTTGACAAACATCTAAAAATAAATACATGAAAGAGTCTGAAAAGAAAAATATTTCATACTATTTATGATAAAAACATTAATGAATTTTAAAATTATATTTTGTTAAAAACCTGCATTTCTTAAAGATCTACTTTCAAGCTGATCCTAAATAGCATTTATTTAGGCTCACTTTTTAGCTTTTTGAAAAGCATAACAAACCAAAACATGTTCTAATTCAAAGCCCATTATATGCTTTACATTATATTTTTGAAACATATTGCTTAATTTTTCGATAAATGATATTGTACAACACATTCTTTTAAAATGTGGATAAATATAGTTTTGAAATATAATTCTTTTTTTCATTATTTATATCTAAATTTCAATATTTGAAAATGTTTATAACTTAAAAATATAAGAGTATATATTTGTATTATGAAAAGAGAGAAATTTATGAATATTTTTTGTAAACAACAAAGACAATATTTCCATAACATGATATAAATCCTTTTTGGTGTGGAAGCTTTTTGTTCAGTACCATATTTACTTGAATCAATGCATTGCATAGTGTGGAACAGGATTGTTGGTTTGATAAATTAGTTAAAAATAGTTCACTAAACTTTAAAAAATATAAATATCTAAAATAATTAAATAAATAATGAGCTTTTTGAATTATTTTTTCACTACTTAGTGAGCTTATATCACCAATGTAAGGAAATTTATTTGCTCGCTGCTGATTTAAGTAAGCATGGTAAAAACATTTAAGCAATTTAGGTCCATAAAATTATTTGCAATTTCATTGATTCATTTCCCAAGCCTTTTTAAAAAAATTATTCAGGAAACGTCTTTTTACATTAAGGCTCTTAAAAATCTGAAGGGACAAAATCATGAAATATTCAATCAAAGAAACATGAAAGTAAAGGTGGAAAGAAGTCCAAATTGTCTTCTCTACCACAATGATGGAAATGCAGTTTGTTAAACAGTCACATAGCATTATTAGGATCAGCAAACTGATTTCTGCAGTTAGTTCATGTAGCAATTAGTTTTGTTCATTCCAGGGGCTAAAATAAAATTGCCTCAGGCATCACACATGCAGTGACAGACTAATTTTGTGTAACAGCTGCTACATCTTGCAGAGATGTTGGCTCTTCTTCCTGCAATGAAATCAAAATCAGAGAAATGTTTTAACAGAATAAAACACTTATGTACATTTAAAAACTGAAAACCAAGGGTGGTCAGGATTACAAAGCAATATTTGTTTCCTAATATTCATACTTTTGATCACTCTTAGGACTCTGAGAAATTTGTCGAATCATTTGCTACTGAATTTCTGTTGTTTAACAAACTTAAAAAAAGAAAAACTTTTTTTTTCACATATGGCAAAAATAGACTTTGCACAGACAACTTATTTGGTTTTTTGCAATTTTTCAGTTAACAAAAATAATAAAAAACATTAACGCCCCCTATCATCGATTTTTGAACTATTTTTTTTTTTTTTTGTTGCATAATCCTGCTCCCCATAGTCTATATAATCTATATTCCAAGTTTCATCGAAATCCGATTTGTAGAACGGTCACTAGAGGGGTCTAAACAGGGTAACTTTAATTATAACCACCCTGTATTTCAGCATCAAAAAATTTTCAGAAGACAACTCCCGAACCTCTTCGTGTAAGTTCACCACAAATGTCCTTAATTTGAGTTTTTAGGGCATCAGTTTCTAAATGTTTTTCAGTTAACAGTACCTCCTTTACTTATATACATGACTTATGACCGCCTAAATGTTTTAATACTTCAATTTCGGAAAATTTTCGACAACTCCCTTTCTACTTAAGTAGGCTTGCCAGAATTCTGAAATGCTATAAACTGGGACACTGGAATGGCCCCCTCCTTCACAGTGTTCTGAGTATTCAAGGGTTACACATTGCTTGCTTGTTTTAAGATTGTAGTTTTATCTTAACGCTACGAAAAAACGGTCCTAATTTCGAACTTAAGTTAGAGGTAGTCACAAATGGCACAAGCATATCAATTTAAACATTAAACTTTTTACAAGACAATATTCACAAATTACTTAAATAAGAAGACGCAATTTTAATGAGGAAAAGAAATTAACAATATTTACAAGTATTATTTTCATTGGATATGACCTTTTTTTCAGAAAGTCTTTTTTAGATTGAATTGTACTGTAAAAATCGGTACAATCCAATCCATTAAGCCCTTAGCTGTAGATTCCTTCATCAAACCCCCATTATCAGACCATGCATTGTTCATCAAAGGAAATACTCTGGTGCAGATTTATTTTATCTCTAAAACAGCTGGCACCGAGACGAAAAACTTCAAGATTATTTCACGCAAAGGATTGTAATTTGCAGCAAAATTTCTTCTGGTCCTAAAGCTGTACCCTTTAATGCCTAATATTACACTCAACCTTAAGATAACAATTGGTGAGACAATTAATACGATAACAGTATTAAAACTTATTAGCTTCAGAATATCGCTCTTGTATGATATTAATTTTTAATCCTCGACACACAAAGGAAGGGGGTTATAAGTTTGACGAGTCTGTGTGTGTATCCGTCTATGGCACTCTAGCGCCTAAATGGGTGGATCGATTTTGAAAAAAAAAAATTTGTTCGAAAGGAGAGTTGATCGAAAGTGTTCTTAGCTAGGTTGCGTCTTCGGATGGCATTAATTAACGAATATATTAATTAAAAACCTCTTAATTTTTTTTGCGATTTTCGTAGTGAAAACATTTAAAAATTTTAAAATTTAGTACCAAAATAAAAAGTATTTTTTCTGTGTCTGATAGAATGTGTTTGGAAATTCCATATTATATAGAATTCAAATTATAACATTTTTTTAAAGCAGATTTTAAATATGGCTAAGAGCCTTCATTCAAGCGATTGGTGGCCGAATTCATTGACCGACAAGGAAATTAAAAGCAATGATTTAAAATTTTTATCTATTGCCAGTTTCTATTTAACAAATAAAATACTTGTAATTGATTTTTAATAGTATAAGGCTTTTAAAAGGATTTTCAATTTTTCCTCTTGATTCTACATTTGCGACTCAGTGGTTTTTTTTTTTTTTAATTTTTAATTTCAGGACACTTTTTAATTTTCTTACTTTTCACTATGTGGTATCTTTTTCACTGATACATCAATCCATGTTTTTTGTTTTAATATTAATTATATTAATTTATTGATTTAAAAATCGGTATTTATTAGTTAAAGCAATCATTTTAACTCTTCACTACAACATGTTGCAATTTTATGTAGCAAATATTTTGTAAGTCAAATTCTTTTAACAACTAAGTTTGAGATAAGTAAATTTATTAAAAACTAGGGTTGGCACATTTTTGCCAAAGGTAGAAACATGGATGCAAGACCTTCCGTCTTGGACAAATTTTCCAAGACGGAGGTCGGGACGGAAAGACATTCAATGACTTTCCTTCAGTTTTTACTAAAAAAAGAAAAATTGAGTGTTTGAAAAATATGCTTTAATAACTGGACCTTTCCATAACCACGAATTTACATCGACATTATCTCGATTTTCCGCAATGGGCTTGGTTTGTTCGCAACGTGCTTTTCGAGGAGTAACTTTTAGACTCACTGCATTGCAGACCGCAGAGTTGCTCGCTATTCTCTCTTAATTTTTCGAATTGATCGCCTTTTGTCTTTATTTTTCACTTGCTATTTTGGATTATCCTTTTGTTTTTTTTTTCTCATTTGCGTTTTTTATTTTGCAAACTTTACAGGCATAAGTGAAAATTATGTGCGCTCTTAAATTATCTTAGAGTTGAATCTGAATCACCGGTTGAGTGCGATTGCTGATGGGATGAAATGTTTACACCACATCAAAGGGTGTCCACCATACCAGGTAAAACGGGAGATATCAGGGATTTTGAAGATTTTAATGAAAATGGGAATTCTAAAAAGAATCGGAGGCAAATTTCAAGCTGGTTTGAAACACCGGTGGGGCAACTGTTCCAGCATCTTTGACATGTTTCTGGTAAAATATTCTAAGACTTGTAAAAATAACAGCAGGAGGAGTTTGCGAAAAAACGCCGATGCTCTTGCAAAGAGGGTAAGTTCGCAAATTAACCCACGATTAATTTTAAGCCATTTTTGAAGCTAGGTGTGGTTTGGGATTTCTCCTGTGCAAACTCTAAAAAAAAAATGTTTAGGCTGTCTTTAATGATATAAAAGTGAGGCGGGTGAGTTTTAAAAAAAGTCGGAGTTTGTGGTCCCCCTCCCCCTTCAAAGCTGAAGTATTCAGAACACTACATTAGGTAATCTTTGTGAAACTAAAGAAGAATGAATTCGTAGGCTCCCTCTGGATAAATTTTAAAAATTAAATTCTAAAATCTTCGGTGATGAAAAGGGGGAACCATAAATTTAAGTCAAATTTAGTGAACTTAGGGGAAAGAGTTCGGGGGAGGGGCTCCAAGCCTGATCGGCGCTGTCATTCAAATGTCTTTTGAGCGTCTTTATGCAATAGTGTCCAACGAAAATATAGTTCACTCCTGGAATGAGGTTTTGTAGACGACTATGACACGGAAAAAATACGTTTGGCTTTTATTCGAAAACAATGTGTAAAATGTGTATTTAATTTTGGCTTACTGTGTATGTTTTTACTTCATATCTTGAAGTCATTTCGAGTTCAGTTGCTTCTCTGATATGCTAATGCGTTTTGGAAAAAGAAAATATTTCAAATATCAAAATTAACGCCGCTCTAAAGATCTCTCTAATGACTATTTGATGAATAATTAAACACTTTTATGCCTCTTAAAAACTTGACAATAGTATACTCTTATGTTTCTAAATCGAAGTATAGGGGATATTCCACTTTAAAATCTGAAACTGAAATCCCCTTTCTGATAGAAACAATTATTCTAAAATACAGAATCATTAAAAAGGCATTGACTATAATATCTAATATATTGTCCATAGCTCTTTTAATGTGCAAATAATTAAAGTAAAAGGGCAAAAGGGGAGGGGTAATAGAGGAATTATGGTCAAGTCGTTACTTTTTGGAGCTAATAAGTTACCCAAAATAGATATCTACAATATACAAATATCACGCACAAGCCAAATATAATTCAAATGGGTTTAAAGTTTTTTTATGTATGATAACATGACTTAATTGAAATAGAACATGATCATCTCAAGAACCAAAATGGGGGATAGAAAATTTCTTGCACCTCATATGCTCAGCCTTGTGAACTATTCTAGACATACCAAAATAGCATTCACAGCTCCATTTTAGGAAGAAAATTGCTAATGTAAGCAAAATAATTAGCATCAAATGTTTTCAGTGTAAAAGATTGCACTTTTGAATAGCATGTTTAGGCACATCAAGGCAATACTTTTTCCTTTTAGATAGATAGCAAGAGGACTGCTTGTTTCAATAGGCAGTGTAATTTCACCGCCACTATTGAATATAATCAAGCCTAATGAACTCACGGCACGGTCATAGACCTGGGCACCACAAATTTTACGGATACCAAAATAGGACCAAAATAGGTTTTTTGGAAACTACCACATGAAAATTATTCAGATTTTATGAAATTATTCATGAAATTGCATGAAAATTATTCAGAGTGGCACCAAATTTTAACAGGGCCAGGGCATCAATCACTTTTGCTTGATCGGGCCCTGTATTTAATAAAAAGTTTAGTTTTATTTTTTTGTTAACACAGATTCTCCCCTTTTGGAGCATTTTTGATTGGTAGAGCTCGGCGCCTTTTAGACTGTTGTGCCGTCGTGTGCCGCACGACCTCGCACATAGGGACGGCCCAGCCCGGGGGGGGGGGGGGGGGGGGGGTCTCTCTCCCCCGAAAAATTCTCTATGCTGAAGTATTGAAATGCTATTTTGGCCATTTTTGAGTGAGTTAAGAGTTGAGGAATTCGGGGGCTTTCTCAAAACGTTTTCGAAATTGAAGTTTTTGGGACTTTGGGTTGTCTTTGGCGGTGTGGAGAGGGGAGTTGCTCTTTCAATAGAAAAACAAATCTTAAACACAAAGTTACACTGATTTTAGTGTGCCTGCTTCACACAAGGAGAGGGAGGTATTCCGCCGCCCAGCACGAAAAAATTTCGTTTCTGAAGTTTTAAGAACTCTGTTTTGGGCTATCTTTGGATTACTTAAGTGTAGGCTTGTCAGACGTCCCGGTTTGACCGGGACAGTCCTAGATTACAGATAAAATCCTGGTGTCCCGGCCGGTTTACTTGGCGTCCCGGAAAATTTTTTATTTGATTATAGATCACCAAAAATGTTCTGAAATAATAACTAAGAAAGATTATTTAGAATAAATACTTTCTCTTTTTTTTCACTGCACTGTATGAACAAGTGATTGCCTGTTTCGCCACCGTCACCAAGTTAGCTGGACTACAAAAGCCCTCCCCCCTCATACCTGAAGTAGCTTAGGCATCCGATAACCCTAAATCTGCCCCTGGGTTAAACCTTACCCCTCCTGCCTACACCATTGTATTAAGCTCATGATATAATGTATACATTAAAAATTAATGCTTAAATACATACATAGATTTCAGTTCAAAAATATTCAGTTTTAAAGATTGTATAGTATCAATCAAAAAAAGGAAAACTTA